>NC_073692.1:335093269-335354130 GCF_029784155.1 Uranotaenia lowii | reverse complement strand
ACCCCAAAAAAAAAAGTGTGACAGGACTTTTTTGGCACCCTGTTTATAAATTTTTAAAATAGAACGATAAAAATCAAGGTTAAATTTATTAACTAGCATATGGAAATATTATGAAGGTGTGTTGTATCCTTTATGATCGAGAAAACTTGTTAAAACCGTCAGAATAGAGACTAATCAATGTCACTCCAAAGCATCAAATTCTGAACAGAGAGGAAAACGATTTTTAAATCATATTTAAAGAGGTCTTATAAATTTCTGCATCCATGTTTTACGTTTATAGGAGTCCAGTACTGATTTTAAAAATAAAAAACATGCCACATTCCACTCAACAGAAAAAATAATCGAAAAAAAAGTTATGAATATTTCCCCGGATTACGGTCAAGGTTGCCGAAAAAATTCTGTGTTTTTGACAAAATAAATTCTCGAATTCTAAATTTAAACTTAAAATTCTGTGACTCTCTTTTATGAAGTTCATAGGGAAATCATGTCAAACATTAACAAAATGGAAATTTCCTACAGTTTTAACTGAAAAAATATCAATTTATATTACCTTGTTTTCATACTTTCATAAATTATAGTGAGAAATAAAATGTCGTAAATGATAAAAAATAATTACAATTTTGGAAATCTGTACAAAATTTAGAAATTCTGAGAATTCTGTGAAAATTTTAAAAATTCTGTGATCTGTTACACAGATTCTGTGACGAAATTTTGCTCAAAATTCTGTGATAATACAGATTTTTCTGTGATTTCGGCAACCTTGATTACGGTACGTGAAATTTCAACAACATAGAAGTAATAGAAAACCAAAATTTAATATTTGTTTTGTATGCTGTGTTGTCAAATTTAGGCGTGAAAAAAGTGAAAATATATTTTAAAACTAAATACCAACTTATGCTCTATATCAAGTTTTAAATGCAACAGTAGGGGAGAATGGGGATACTTGATCCCCTTTTCTAGTTTGAATTAATGAATTATATCTTTTTGGGAAAATTTAGCGACTCGCCGTCTTTTGCACATTCTGATAGCGTGTAACTTCAAATTTATGTGTTGCAAAAGTTGGAACGATACATGAACTCGTAGAAGAACTAGAAACATTTTCGTGAGACTAAAAAATTGTGATACTTTTTAAGTTACAGGAGACTTGATCCTTAATTCGGGATGCCCTGACACTAGGCAAAAATCTAGTAAAATCCGAAGATAAAAAGTCCATTGACTATTTTTTGTGATATTAGTTCTCATTTATCAGTTTGTGAGTATCAGACACAGAGAATTCTTAAAGTTTGTCTACTAACCTAAACTCATTGCATACTCTAGCATACTCAACTTTCTAATTTTAAAACAAACCAGTATTTTAAGTCTTTTTTACCAGAAAATTACTCGATTAACATTAGTTATTGAAAAGATATTAGTAATTTCATGAAACCAATGATCACGATCCATTCAGAACAAAAATATATCTTTTTGAGTTCCAGGGATCAATTAAACCCATAACACACATTTTGGAAAACTTCTTCTTAAAAAAATTGAAAGTTTACTATTGCTTTGAAAATATGGCATTATGAAGTTCATATTACACTCCAACAATTGACGATTGGGAATATATATTTAATTTTATTTTTTCATGTGAGAAAATTTTTAAAGTGATGACAAAGATCTTCAAATCACATTTTGTTAAATTTACAAACAAAGTTCATAAACTAAAAAATAAAATTTTTAAAATTTGTTGAGATAACAGTATTTTTGAATTGTTATATTTGGCAAATTTTTTTAGTACATTTGATATTTGTTAGAAATT
Source organism: Uranotaenia lowii (assembly GCF_029784155.1). NCBI lineage: Eukaryota > Metazoa > Arthropoda > Insecta > Diptera > Culicidae > Uranotaenia > Uranotaenia lowii. The sequence continues at coordinate 335,352,332 of NC_073692.1, read as the reverse complement.
CCTGTTTCGAGATAAAGCGAAGGAATCAAGTATCCTTAGGGATCAAGTATCCTCATTCTCCTCTATAGTTTTCTTCTGACTTTAACACACTTGAAAACGTGGCACATTATTTTTTTTTGCTTTGTCTAGTAATAAAATTCAGGGATTCTTTTGGTACCGTAAAATGGGGTGAATTGGGAAAAAAAGGAAAAATTATTGTTATTCAAATATCATGAAATCTGCACAAAATTTGTTTCTGAATTTAGTAGTAATAGTAATAATAATAATCATGACAGGTTTATATGGAACCCTAAAAAACGATTTAAAATCTGCTGACGAGTTTTGAAGAAAAATTTGTTTTCAAAGTTTTTTTTTTATGGATTTCAGTTGAGCTTATCCTATGTTTTGAGGAAATTTTCCTGGATTTTGCCTACATTTTCAGACGACAATTTAGAAATTTAATGCTCGGGTTTGGCAGGTTTTAAGATAAAATAACCCGGTTTTGTCTGACCCGGAAACGTGCTAAAAATCTTTCAACCTTATTTTATATGAAAGTGTAAAATGAAAATTAACGCTCAAAGGTATATTTTCATATTTCAATAAATACTGTTTAAAACACCATAGTTCAAGCGGAGTCTTAAAATTTCAAATAGGCCAAATATTTCTTCTATTTACTTTAATTTTTTACAAACCCATCCTGATTTTATGGGAACCATAATAATTTCATAATTTCTTAGTGGATCTAGAATTTGGTTTAATAAGTTCCTATACATTAGTATAACATAAACAAGAACAACTGACTCAAAACTAAGGATGCAAGTTTGCCCGGTTTTATCTGGGTTAGCCTGGGTATTTAATACAGAATTCGGGAACAGTCCGGTCCAATTCAGTTGCCTGGATTTTATTGAAAAAAGACCGGATTTTGCTAGGATTTATTGACCTTATCTATCAAATCAAACAAAAAAATCAAACAAATTTTTTGGGTTTCTTTTTTTTCTAAATTCGTCCAAAACGAAATTTTTCCAGCAAGTTTTATGAAAATAATCACGGAAGGTTTTTTTTTTGGAAGCCTAAACTTCAATTTTAGAATTTCTGAGAAGTTTTAATAAAAAAAAATTTTGTTCAACTTTTTTTTAAATTTTTGTTGATTAATTCCTGGGTTTTGATAAATATTGATTGGACATTGCCTGGATTTTTGATCGACAATTTTTAAATCAAATGCTAGAGTTTAGGAGCTTTACACCTCCCCTTGGAGATTTTTTTCCTAGTAAAATTTTCACCGCAGTATCGGGAAATTACTTGATCTTAACTTAACTTAACTTTAAAAAAAATTAGACATATTTTCCATCTGTTTGTCTCTGTTTTTCAATTCTAAATTTTTGATGTTTTCAAATCATAAAACTTTAAAATTTTTTTAGCAAAAATTTACATTTCCAATCACGAGATTAATTATTTTCAGATTTAAAATACTTCAGCGGAGTTTTTCAATCAACTCTTCAGTTGAAAATGAAGAAAAGAAATGTTAATTAAGGTGAGCAAAATTATTACCATTTTCCAAACAACTAATCATGGTTAATGTTTTACCAAATCTCACATTTACTTTTAAATTGATTTATTTTTTCGAAATCTTCGTTTTGAAAATATTTATTTCAAATATTAAAACTAGACTGCTTAGACATTATTTTGAAGCAAATTTTCAGTTCAGAATAACATATATTATAATGAAAAATGTATCAAGGACTTACCGAAAATATCATTGTTTTGAAGCTTCATATTTTTAAAATCCACACAATCGTATATATATTTATTAAATTGAATCAGGTTAACAAAGGTTTGAACATTATTTTAAAATAAAAATTTAAATTAGAATCCTAGTGAAAAACAAAAAACGATATCAAAACAAAACAGAGTTTTCAATTTTTGTTAAACATTTAGAGAATGACAGATTTTTCGAGGAATCCAGATAGAAATTCATCATCAGACTATAATAATGAAAGAGCCTGTTTTGTTATTTCTCAGAATTCTCAGAAATTAAATGTTGACCGATAGTTATGATTTTTCTTATCAAAATATAAAATAGTATATTCAAAGTTTTTGATCAGATTTTAAAAACTCTCTGGAGCAAGCTTCGAAACCGAATTTATGATTTAGAAAACAGATTGAAATTGATATAAAATTTGAAATAATGATTGAAATAAATTAATAATTATAAAAAAAATTTTCTTACAATTTTATGATGATGTTGTACACTTCTTAAACAGTCAAATGGGTTTTTGTTAAACTTCAGCTTAGTTGATTTTGTCAACTTATAAACTCTTAATGCTTAAAATCTACTGCACTTATGGTGCAATATGTTTTCCCCTTGGATAAAACATATTTTTTGAAAGTTGAATGTTGGTATCGAAATATTTTAATGAAAAAGAATATAGTAGATTAATAGGTTAAAATTTCGATAATCCAGTATAAACTGCAGATCCTGTGAAAAAATAATACGAATTATTAGAATTTTCTTGACAATTTGAGAATAGTCGCTGTAAGTGGAACACAAATCTGAAATAGCGACTGTGGCAAGTAGTTAATTTTAAATTTTTGAAACATTTCTCAGAGTACATCATTGACTAATGCTGAAAAAACTAAGGGGATTTGATCAGAAATGAAACAAAAAATAAAACAATAAAATTTAAATTCACACTTATATTTCAGCTTTCGTATCATCCGTAAAGAACTTAAAGATGGAACATAAAACTTGACTAAAATTTACAACACTTCTCATTTCCGATGGATATAATTTGTTATGATGATTTCAATTTGCTAATTTCTTTTAAATTGCTGTAAACAATAAAACCTACAATGCTAGTAAAAAAAATGCTACACTTGTATATTTACATCTTAAAATTTCTTCCGACTCTTTCTCATTTTATATACATCATGAACAAGCCTTACTTAAAAAAGTGCCTAGAGTTAAAAAACAAATCAAACTGTTACTTAATAGTGAATGCAATCATTTAGAATACGTTGTTCAGTTAAAATATAAAGATTACTAAAGGCAAACTACTTTTACACTTAGAGCACTTAACCACTTAAGTTAAAACGATTCTTTGTTGAAGTTTAAAATATTACTTTTTCAATGTATACTCACACAGGTACAATAATATAAACTTATTTCCAAAGAAAACTTAAATTCAAACATTTTTAAACTAATATTAAGGGAAGAGATTTAACTAAATTTTATCGGACTAGATTCTTGAAACATATTTCGTAGCTAACTTCCTTAAATAATTCTTTTTTTTAAGTGAACGGTAGCAGAAGATGAGATCGTTTCGGTGTGTATCGGTTGTATGTTTGAAACACTAAAACAATCGAGATTTACGAAATAACGATACTATTATTGGTTTTAAACATTCGATTTGGTGGCACAAGTGGAGAAATTTATATTGTATCTAGTTAGTGTTTAATTTTAGAAGAGCTATAAATAATGACATCCAAGTGCTGAGTATGTTTAGAGAAATTTAAAAAATAAATTATTACTGCTAAAGAAAGAAAAATTTATAACCATTCTACCTAAATAATCATTAATACTACTTAGTTAAAATAAGAAATAAATTTTGAAACAACTACTGAGAGACCCCTCGTACGATGATTTTATGAGTGTCTTTTCATCGAGTTTTTTTGTTCTCATTTGACGCGTTCGGAAGGACTGAACTATAACATTTTTTCTCTTCTCTGACCGGTCAAAATGTTGCATTTCACTTCCAAACTCCGACATCAAATCGTTCCAGCGTGGATTTTGCTAGTTGGTTTGCATTTCGAGGAGATCAAACAGAACAAATGGAGTTGTTGGTGGTAACTTTTTTGTTTCCCTAAAACTTTTCATCTATGGAAAGAATGCTCAATTCAGAAGCAACTATTCAACGTAAGCATTAAATGTTTCTAAAAGTAGTCACTTGATGTTGTTATGATTTAAATTCGATTATCAACCGAGAAAAGAGCGCAAAATCCACGCTGGAATTCAAAAGTTTTGGAAAGGCAGAGCAGTAGCGGGGCGAGTTTGATGATATTTTTGTTCGTTTCTTCGAACGCTTTACGATATTAAGTTGTCGTTCGTGTTTTAGTACCATAAATTGGGGGTCTCTCTCTATGGGTGTGTACTTTTTTTATTTTCGTTTTACCTTCTATCTATTTCGATATCTCTAAGAGTGAAGCAGCAAGGCAGAAGAGCCGAAACTTTTTGAAAGCTTTTCATAAGTAGGCAAAGTTACTTTCGAGAGCAGTTTTGTAGCGGCAGAAGCGACAGAATTTCTATTTTTTTGCACATTTTTCCGGAAAATATGAGTTTGACAGCTAATTTTATTTAGACATTGGAGCAACAGTAGGAGAGAGATAGAATCTTATTTAAAAATGACTAAGTTCAAGATTTTTGATATTGAAAGAATTTTAAAATATAGTTTTCAGAGATTAAACTTGAGACATAAGCATGAGAAATCAGTCAGAAAACTTGAGGCTTCTTAACTGACATCATAAAACAGATAATGAACAACAGTCATCAGACATAAACCACAAATCATCAGGCATCAAACATCAGCCATCAGAAACTTAAAATCAGATATCACAAATCATTGAACATCAGATACTAGGCAGCAGATATCAGGCTTCAAACATCAGCGATATCAGATCAGACATCAGAAACCAGACATCAGACATCAGACATCAGACATCAGACATCAGACATCAGGCATCAGGCATCAGACATCAGACATCAGATATCAGGCATCAGACATCAGACATCAGACATCAGACATCAGACATAAGACATCAGACATCAGACATCAGACATCAGACATCAGACATCAGACATCAGACATCAGACATCAGACATCAGACATCAGACATCAGACATCAGACATCAGACATCAGACATCAGACATCAGACAGCAAACATCAGACATCAAACGTCAAACATCTGACAACAGACATCAAATATCAGACATCAGACATCAGACATCAGACATCAGACATCAGACATCAAGCATCAGACATCAAACATCAGACATCAGACATCAGACATCAGATATCAGACATCAGACATCAGACATCAGACATCAGACATCAGACATCAGACATCAGACATCAGACATCAGACATCAGACATCAGACATCAGATATCAGACATCAGACATCAGACATCAGTTATCAGACATCAGACATCAGACATCAGACATCTGACAACAGACATCAAACATCAAACATCAGACATCAGGCATCAGACATCAGACATCAGACATCAGACATCAGACATCAGACATCAGACATCAGACATCAGACAGCAAACATCAGACATCAAACGTCAAACATCTGACAACAGACATCAAATATCAGACATCAGACATCAGACATCAGACATCAGACATCAGACATCAGACATCAAGCATCAGACATCAAACATCAGACATCAGACATCAGACATCAGATATCAGACATCAGACATCAGACATCACACATCAGACATCAGACATCAGACATCAGACATCAGACATCAGACATCAGACATCAGATATCAGACATCAGACATCAGACATCAGACATCAGACATCAGACATCAGTTATCAGACATCAGACATCAGACATCAGACATCTGACAACAGACATCAAACATCAAACATCAGACATCAGACATCAGACATCAGACATCAGACATCAGACATCAGACATCAGACATCAGACATCTGACATCTGACATCAGTCATCAGACATCAGACATCAGACATCAAACATCAGACATCAGACATCAGACATCAGACATCAAACATCAGACATCAGACATCAGACATCAGACAGCAAACATCAGACAACAGACATCAGACATCAGACATCAGACATCAGATATCAGACATCAGACATCAGACATAAGACATCAGACATCAGACATCAGATATCAGACATCAGACATCAGACATCAGACATCAGACATAAGACATCAGACATCAGACATCAGACATCAGACATCAGACATCAGACATCAGACATCAGACAACAGACATCAGACATCAGACATCAGACATCAAACATCAGACATCAGACATCAGACATCAGACATCAGACATCAGACATCAAACATCAGACATCAGACATCAAACATCAGACAGCAAACATCAGACAACAGATATCAGACATCAGACATCAGACATCAAACATCAGACATCAGACATCAGACATCAGACATCATACGTCAAACATCTGACAACAGACTTCAATTATCAGACATCAGACATCAGACATCAGACATCAGACATCAGACATCAGACATCAGACATCAGACATCAGACATCAGACATCAGACATCAGACATCAGACATCAGACATCAGACATCAGACATCAGACATCAGACATCAGACATCAGACATCAGACATCAGACATCAGACATCAGACATCAGACATCAGACATCAGACATCAGACATAAGACATCAGATATCAGAAATCAGACATCAGACATCAATCATCAGACTCCAGTCATAAACATCAGACGTTAGGTGTTAAACATCAGCCATCAAATATCAAATGTAAGGCTGCATAACAAAAGACCGAGTCGATTTGAGGCCATTTTTGAATTTCTCTAACCATGAGATCTAAAAAGCTATGTTTTGGTTCAAAACTCATCATTGATTTTTTGCAGAATTTTTAAGTAACGTTTACATGAGTAAATTTGACTTTTGAGTTTGTATGGGAAAATCAATTATTTTGTAGTGAAAAATCAATATAATTTTTGCATCTTCTATGGAATCAAGCATGCTAATGGTTTTTGTGCCAATTTATAAATTCTCTGAAGAAAATTTTTCGCTGAATAACTTTGTCGAAAACCGTAACTTAGTATCTTATCAGACAAAAAAGTTATTAGCTGTTTAACAAGAGTATGACTTTTGGAATTGAAAAACTATAAATTCAATTGACATCACTGCTATAATATTGCAAGAAAATAGTCATGAAATACTTCGCTAAGCAATCAGCAGTGATGCCAATTGAATTTATTGTTTTTCAATGCGAAAGGACATGTCCTTATTCAACACCTAATAACTTTTTTGTCTAATAAGATACGAATTAACAGTCTTCGAGAAAGTTGTCCAGCGAAAAAATTTTTTTAGAAAATTTTTAAATTGGCTCAAAAACCATTAGCAAGTCGATTCCACAGAAGAAACAAAAATGATGTTGATTTTCCAGTAAAATATGTTCAACTTTTCCCTACAAACTTTAAAGTTCTAATTTAGTCATGTTAACGTTGCTTAAAAATTCTATAACAAATCATGGATGAATTTAAAACCAAAACAAAGCTTTTTAGAGACTTTAAGAGAGAGAGGGTTGAGAGACAAATTGACTCAGTCTAATACAATAGTCTTCACCTATAAAAATTGTTCATTCTCAGGGTATAATTTTTAAAATTCAAAGTTTTCATTGCTCCGGTTTTGAAATTTTTCAAGCACCAAACTCATATTTTCCGCAAACAATATGACGGCTGTCATTAGTGGATTGGTTCACATCATTTTTGTTTCGAATTTTCTTATTTTTCCAATGTATTTTTTTCTTCAACCGAAAAGTTCCATTCGAATTTACAACCCGTACTAATAGCAGCCAATACCAGATGATAGGGTGAGAGCAGAGGTATAGTTTTTGTTAAAGTTTAAAAAAAAATAAGTTCATAGTAAAATGCAAGTGTTGGATCAGCAAAGTGCGCGTTGAGAAGAAACTAAAGAAAACGATTTTTTTTACGTATTTGCGATTACCGTTCAGAAGCGTTCAGAAGCAGAAAGAGTTGGCGTGAAAGGTGAAATTTTAAGGAGGTGAGATATTTAAAAGTTAAAGTGAGAGTTAAAAGTTTTTTTTTTGCAGAGAAATGCGTCGAGCTTTGTCGGACGGCTCGATTGGTGGTTGACAACTTGCTGATGCTGATGGAAAAGCGTTGCATTTTAGTAGGAAAATTGCTATAGAGATTTTAGGATTTGATTTTTGTTTCGGAAAAAGCGAATAGTTGCTGAACAGTGTAGCTGTTCGAAAGTATCTCCTCATAGGGCTTAGGGGGATTATCCCTTCGGAAAGGAATAGTTAGGTTTTTTTTTCATTTTAATCGATTCACTAAACATTCATATTTCAATATTTATGATTTCATATTACACATATATGTTTGGAACAAACGCACAACGTGTTTACTTCTGGTTCTCGCATTCTGCGCGGCAATTTTGTGATTTTTTATTTGTTTCTTCGATATTGCTGAGGTGTTTTTTCGTTTTGCTGTTCTATGGTAACCCTAATTTGTTGTTTTAATCCCCTTTACTTATGCGGGAGTTGGCTGTTGAACATTTACCTCTGCTTCTGCCTCGTAGTTTGTTTTCGTTTCTTCGAAGTTTGTTGGTTCTGCTTTTTTTTTGTTTCTTAGCTAGTTGGGTTTTGGTTGCTATTTAGAATCGTTTCTACCTGTTTGTATTTTTCTTACTTTTTTGGTAAAGGGTTCTGCTGGGAATTTTTTCGTTGCCGGAACTGTTTTGTCTGCTCTAGGAGTACACGAGAATCATCAAACGTACACAAGTATGGAATATAAATTCGATAAATACGGTCATATGTAATGTTTAATGCTTATTCTAAAATAGCAGGAAGGAGACTCGGGTCCGCCGGGCATCACCTTTAACGCCCCGGCGGGCCATCCCGTACTGTCACATGCTCGCCTCGGTTCCTGTCGATGAGCCCTTGCTCTCGCCGGCCAGTCCGGAACCGCCGTCTTCGTCCCGGGCCCCTCCGCTGGCTGCCCGACCGGCCAGGCCGCTGAAATCTAGCTTATACTGTGGTCGGAGGAAAGTTTGTAGGGGAGAGAGGGGAGAAGATAGAGAAAATATTAGAATCACTTCCCAAAATACCTCACTTTTAAAAATTTTAAACACAATTACTCTACGCTTTTTGTAAGTTTTGTTAGTTAGTTAAATTACCATCAAAACAAACAGGACTACAAAAATAATTAAACGAAACAAACCTTCAAAACATACTAAATCAACAAAAAAAAATCAACATAACCAATCTAAAGAAAAATAAACAAAGAACCGTTAAAAGTATCCAAAATGTTTGCATAATCAACCTTTCAATATTTTAAAGCTTTCAAGGCTTTCGTAAACCCTTGATTTTTTTTTCCGAATTTCCCAAGATCATAACTAAAAGTCTTTTCTGTTAGATATTTCGATCTAACATCTTAAGAAGTTGAAACCATCTTTGAAAAATCCTTCAACATCTAAACCAAAAATCAACTGAACCTAAATTTAAATATATAACGCAACAAATGTCGTCTCCAGGGAACAAACGAAGTCATTCCAGCCAGGCAGCGACAATTTCTTTACTTGTTTTTACTGAAACCGGAAGTGCCCTTAGCGTCCTATAGTAACGCCCTGGAAGTCGATGAAAATCGGTTTCATTGGTACCCTTGAATCGATGTATTCCTGCCAATTATTTACAAACTTTATCAGTATATGCAAACCAACGATTTTTCGTTATGAATTGTGGTTGAAATTCTATCGTGGAAATGCAATGTAGTTGATGATTTTTCAAATGGAGTTTTTCAAAGTGATTAAAAAAGAAAAGGATTTGAGAATCTCTGCTCGCGGAATTTCATCCGCGTTTGGCGGCCATATCAAAGATGAAACTAAGTCGCCAGTACCATTAAAAATTGTGAAAATCTCTAACAGTCTGTTTAAGGTTGTCTTAGGAGATTTTTTAGGATTTTGTGTATGGGTATGCTGGCTCAAACCTTAAACCTACATCTCTCAATTGATCGAAACGATGAAGTACACGATCCTTTTATAAACTCAAAATTGAGTTTTACCGAAGTTAAAAAAGAATGTTCGATTCTATGAAGTTATAGAGTTCCCTTTTCCTCTTTGCGATGGTCAAAAACGGAGTTCGAATTGCGAATTTAAAACTAATCCCTTTATTTCCTTCGGCGAGGGAGCAAAACTGAGCAAATGATCTTAAAATTGAACCCTCTTCGTTGGACTGGAAACACTTAACGAGTTCACTTCAACTCGGAACAAAAACATGTCGTATAACTTTGTCACTCCGGAAGAATTTCCGGAAGAAGTTACTGGATCTTGGAATATCCTGTACGATCCCACTGCTATGATTTTTTTTCAAATAAGTTTAATCTTAATGAACTTCATTTGGAGATACAGCATACGGTAACTTAAACGCAAAAATTAAAAGTACAATTTTGAAGAAGATGCCCAACCATGTTTTTCAAATAATTTAACGTTCGTCTGGATTGACCTTTGAAGTGAAAAAACGAAAAAAATAATTGAGAAGAATTACAATCGCCGGAGAAAAATATGATGCGGTAACTGAGGGTTCAATAATCGGTCGAATTTACAGTTGGTATTTATAATTTTGATAATTATGACAAATTGATTTTTTTTAAAATAATATTAGTTTCGTGATAGGGCAATTTTGTCAATTTGGATAGGTTTTAAATTTTGTTTTCTTTTAAATACCTTTATTATAGAAATTTTCAGCTAAGATGCTGGGTCATTTTGCTTTCAATTTTGTATTTTTTGCCAAATTATTTATTGTTGAAAATTTTGTCAACTCAATATTATCATTTCGATTTCATCACTCTTGTAAATTGCATGTTATTTGTCAGAGAAATTAGTTTTAGGAAAAACAAAACAACAAAAATAACCAAAACTAGTAAAGTTGACAAAAATCCGAAAAAAATGAAAAATTGACAACTAAAGTTACATAATGAAACAAAATAAAAAATTGACAAAATAAACATCAAAGACATAACTAACGAAATTGACAGAAATGACGACAATGACCAAATTTAAAAAACGATGAAGAAAACAAAAATGAAAAAAATGGACTAAATTGACAGAACGCACAGAAAAAATTAGACAAAATTTGTAAAACTGGAAAAATAAGCACAATGATAAAATACACTTACACTGCCGGCCAAAAGTTTGGGATCACCCACTAAAAAACATGCAAATTTTGATCGTTCATATCTCAGCCGTCTTAGGACATATTGAAAATCTTCTGATCTCATTTGAAAGATAATGAGCAATAGCTATCTCGGAGGTATTTTGCCCAAATATAATGTTTTAGTTTTGAACTTAAAACTTAACCTAAAGTTATAACATTTTCAAACAATCGCACTCAATATTCAAAGCCGATCATCTCGCGATAGGGTGAACCTAATCTCAAAATTCGAGTGGCATTAGAATTCCTGTTCTTTACTTCTCAAAACACAATCAAAAAAATTTGAGAAAAAATTCAAGAATGTATTTTTAATTAATAAAATAGACACTTGAGTTATCGTCCAAAAGTTTGGGATCACCTCTTTGTATGGTGAGTTTGGGATCATTCTTATAAAAACATGCAAATTTGTTTTATTCATATCTTTCTCATCTAACATCGTATTGTAGAGCTGAAGGGTTCATTTGGAAGCTTAGGAATTGTTGTTTTTTAATAAATTCATTCAAAAATTATATTTTGAAGTGATAACCATAAAAAAATCATCTGAAATTAATTGTTTTTTTGAAAGTTCTCAGATTTTTTTTATAGTTTTCACCTTAAAATATAATTTTTGAATGTATTTATTAAAAAACAACAAATCCTAAGCTTCCAAATGAACCCTTCAGCTCTGCAATACGATGTTAGATGAGAAAGATATGAATAAAACAAATTTGTATGTTTTTATAAGAATGATCCCAAACTCACCATACAAAGAGGTGATCCCAAACTTTTGGACGATAACTCAAGTGTCTATTTTATTAATTAAAAATACATTCTTGAATTTTTTCTCAAAATTTTTTGATTGTGTTTTGAGAAGTAAAGAACAGGAATTCTAATGCCACTCAAATTTTGAGATTTGGTCCACCCTATCCCGAGATGATCGGCTTTGAATATTGAGTACGACTTTTTGAAAATGTTATAACTTTAGGTTAAGTTTTAAGTTCAAAACTAAAACATTATATTTGGGCAAAATACCTCCGAGATAGCTATTGCTCATTATCTTTCAAATGAGATCAGAAGATTTTCAATATGTCCTAAGACGGCTGAGATATGAACGATCAAAATTTGCATGTTTTTTAGTGGGTGATCCCAAACTTTTGGCCGGCAGTGTATATACCTAATTAGAAAAAAACCAGCAAATTTGACAAAATGAAAAAAACAAACAAATTTGACAAAATGGAAAAAATTGACAAAATTGACAAAATTGTCAAAATTGACAAAATTGACAAAATTGACAAAATTGACAAAATTGACAAAATTGATAAAATTGACAAAATTGACAAAATTGACAAAATTGACAAAATTGACAAAATTGACAAAATTGACAAAATTGACAAAATTGACAAAATTGACAAAATTGACAAAATTGACAAAATTGACAAAATTGACAAAATTGACAAAATTGACAAAATTGACAAAATTGACAAAATTGACAAAATTGACAAAATTGACAAAATTGACAAAATTGACAAAATTGACAAAATTGACAAAATTGACAAAATTGACAAAATTGACAAAATTGACAAAATTGACAAAATTGACAAAATTGACAAAATTGACAAAATTGACAAAATTGACAAAATTGACAAAATTGACAAAATTGACAAAATTGACAAAATTGACAAAATTGACAAAATTGACAAAATTGACAAAATTGACAAAATTGACAAAATTGACAAAATTGACAAAATTGACAAAATTGACAAAATTGACAAAATTGACAAAATTGACAAAATTGACAAAATTGACAAAATTGAAAAAAATGACAAAATTGACAAAATTGACAAAATTGACAAAATTGACAAAATTGACAAAATTGACAAAATTGACAAAATTGACAATATTGACAAAATTGACAAAATTGACAAAATTGACCAAATTGACAAAATTGACAAAATTGACAAAATTGACAAAATTGACAAAATTGACAAAATTGACAAAATTGACAAAATTGACAAAATTGACAAAATTGACAAAATTGACAAAATTGACAAAATTGACAAAATTGACAAAATTGACAAAATTGACAAAATTGACAAAATTGACAAAATTGACAAAATTGACAAAATTGACAAAATTGACAAAATTGACAAAATTGACAAAATTGACAAATTTGACAAATTTGACAAAATTGACAAAATTGACAAAATTGACAAAATTGACAAAATTGACAAAATTGACAAAATTGACAAAATTGACAAAATTGACAAAATTGACAAAATTGACAAAAAAGCTTTGTGGACGTAAAAAAAAGTTTATTTAGTGTTGTTTACATAAACGTGATTATTGTTTTTTTTTTTTTGTTATTTTGGTAATTTCTATAATTTTTGTAATATTTCTAAATTTTGTTAATTTTGTCAGTTTTTAAATTTTTGTTATTTTTAAAATTTATGTTATTTTTGTTTTTTCGTAAATTTTGAAATTTTGAAAAGGTTTTCAATTTTTGTTTTTTTTTCTGAAATTTTTGTTAGTTTTGTCATTTCTGTATTTTTGGTTAAATTTGTTATTTTTGCAATTTTTGTATTTTTTGTAATTTTTGTAATTTTTGTAATTTTTGTAATTTTTGTAATTTTTGTAATTTTTGTAATTTTTGTAATTTTTGTAATTTTTGTAATTTTTGTAATTTCTGTAATTTATATAATTTTTGTATTTTTTGTAATTTTTGTAATTTTTATAATTGTTGTCATTTTTGTAATTTTTGTAATTTTTGTAATTTTTGTCATTTTTGTAATTTTTGTAATTTTTGTCATTTTTGTAATTTTTGTAATTTTTGTAATTTTTGTAATTTTTGTAATTTTTGTAATTTTTGTAATTTTTGTAATTTTTGTAATTTTTGTAATTTTTGTAATTTTTGTAATTTTTGAAAGTTTTGTAATTTTTGTAATTTTTGTAATCCTTGTTATTTTTGTATTTTTTGTAATTTTTGTAATTTTTGTAATTTTTGAAATTTTTGTAATTTTTGTAATTTTTGTAATTTTTGTAATTTTTGTAATTTTTGTAATTTTTGTAATTTTTGTATTTTTTGTATTTTTTGTAATTTTTGTAATTTTTGTAATTTTTGTAATTTTTGCAATTTTTGTAATTTTTGTAATTTTTGTAATTTTTGTAATTTTTGTAATTTTTGTAATTTTTGTAATTTTTGTAATTTTTGTAATTTTTGTAATTTTTGTAATTTTTGTACTTTTTGTAATTTTTGTAATTTTTGTAATTTTTGTTATTTTTGTAATTTTTGTAATTTTTGTAATTTTTGTAATTTTTGTAATTTTTGTAATTTTTGTAATTTTTGTAATTTTTGTAATTTTTGTAATTTTTGTAATTTTTGAAATTTTTGTAATTTTTGTAATTTTTGTAATTTTTGTAATTTTTGAAATTTTTGTAATTTTTGTAATTTTTGTAATTTTTGTAATTTTTGTAATTTTTGTGATTTTTGTAATTTTTGTAATTTTTGAAATTTTAGTAATTTTTGTAATTTTTGTAATTTTTGTAATTTTTGTAATTTCTTTAATTTTTGTAATTTTTGTAATTTTTGTAATTTTTGTAATTTTTGTAATTTTTGTAATTTTTGTAATTTTTGTAATTTTTGTAATTTTTGTAATTTTTGTAATTTTTGTTATTTTTGTAATTTTTGTAATTTTTGTAATTTTTGTAATTTTTGTAATTTTTGTAATTTTTGTAATTTTTGTAATTTTTGTAATTTTTGTAATTTTTGTAATTTTTGTTATTTTTGTAATTTTTGTATTTTTTGTAATTTTTGTTGTTTTTGTAATTTTTGTTATATTTTTAATTTTTTAATTATTATTTTTGTCATTTTTTTTGTGTTATTTTTGTAGTTTTTGTAGTTTTTATTATTTTTGTTATTTTGAAATTTTTTTTTATTCATTTTTGTAATTTTTTGTTTTTTTTTCTGTATTTTTTTTTTCTGATGGTAATTTTCTTATTTTTTGTAGTTGTCATTTTTATTATTTTTGTCATTTTTGTCATTTTTGTCATTTTTGTCATTTTTGTCATTTTTGTCATTTTTGTCATTTTTGTCATTTCTGTCATTTTTGTCATTTTTGTCATTTTTGTCATTTTTGTCATTTTTGTCATTTTTGTCATTTTTGTCATTTTTGTCATTTTTGTCATTTTTGTCATTTTTGTCATTTTTGTCATTTTTGTCATTTTTGTCATTTTTGTCATTTTTGTCATTTTTGTCATTTTTGTCATATTTGTCATTTTTGTCATTTTTGTCATTTTTGTCATTTTTGTCATTTTTGTCATTTTTGTCATTTTTGTCATTTTTGTCATTTTTGTCATTTTTGTCATTTTTGTCATTTTTGTCATTTTTGTCATTTTTGTCATTTTTGTCATTTTTGTCATTTTGGTCATTTTTGTCATTTTTGTCATTTTGGCATCTTTGTCAATTTTTCCTTTATGTCATTTTTGACGGTTTAGTCATTATTACCATTTTTTGCCTGCATTGTTTGTTTCGCTGTTTGGTTATCATAATTTAGTATTTTTTCTGTATTTCTCATTTCACCTTCAAGATTTTGAACTTTTAATTGCATTTTGGAAATAATTTTTCTATTTGACCAAATTTGTCAAAAATCGGTATGTGTCGCCAAAAATCGGTATTCGGTATAAACCTATTCTTGGTCGAAAATTTTCTCAAAATCGGTAAAAATACCGGAAAATCGGTATGTGTGGCATCGCTGTATGCATCATCCGCGTCCTCGTGTCATTTTCCCCTTCTTAGAGCAATTTGTGCTTACGATTATAGCGTTTGGCGAAGGATGGGACTAACAATCGCTATCGCAGCATATGATGTGAGAATCATGATGGAGTCATTTAACTTCAGGGCACTTATTTATTATGAAACGGGGCTTCAGCCACAAATTTTTTAATCTGGTGCGACTAAAAGCTGAACTGGAATACAAACTGAATTAAATAAAAGCACTAAAATTGTAATTTTTAGAACTTTGTCATTTCGTCGAAGGCTCCCCCTTATTTACACTTACGGGAAATAGTTCCCCAAAAAAGCCAACCCATCGCCTATCATGCCTATGACGTCATGAAAAATATGACGTCATGAAAAATATGACGTCATGAAAAACATGACGTCATATGTATGATCATCTCCATAAGTGATTGCTGGGTATTGCTAGCAAGCCAAATGCACAGGTTTTTTGGAGTGATCATTTTATGACATTTAGTATGGAAAAAATTTCAAATGATTCGATAGACACCTATAAAGGTTTCTCCTAAATCGATCGAGAACTATAACGTGTGTATGTAAGACTGGCAGTAGAAAAGTAAATACACAGTTTCTCGTATACAATTCCCATTCAATGGGGATCCATTCTTATTCCAAGACAGATTTATCTTTGAGTTCTTATTGTCTCCCATGAAAGGAGGATAGATTAAATTTTCCAGCCAATCGCCAGAAAGCAACCGGTCGATTGCTTCGGCTATGTGCATGCTCAGCTAAAATCCCGAGTTGATGGGATGACAACAGAGAAATCAATGTAGGGCAAAGCGAGGCACATGCGAGATATACATGAAGTTTATCGATAGAAGATCCATGTACGTATGATGGAGTCTTTTTTGTCACGTTCACCGTAGTGTAATTGGCTAACGCGCCGTGTACTGAAGCTGAAATGTTGGGTTCAAGTCCCGTCGGTGAGCCGTTGTATCTTTATCGAAAAATCCATGATATTAATGGCTTATGTCCTTTCTTTCATTGGTATTTCATGCTTCTCTTATACTTTCCAACACCTTTGAAAATGTTAAAATCTTAGTCATAGCCATGGAAACATATGGTACTGTTGTCCATATTTCTTCCTCCTATAATCAATCTTCTAAATCAGATAATTGAACACTTTTGGGGGTTTGCGATGCTTTAAAATTTGGTACAATTAATACGTACTTCGAAGATTCAAGACTATCTCTTCGATATTGACTCGAATGTAAAATTTCAGCTCGCTGTATTGCAGTATTGATGAAATCTAAAACTATTAGAGGCCCACGTGGTTAAGTTTCACTTTTTTGAAAGAAAAATCGATGAGCAATAGATTGGTTGTCTACTAAAATTTGTCTAGCTTCAATTCGATAGCTCTACATCTACGTATACATCGATATCTGTAACAAGTGATCTTACTCAGTTGGAAGGAGTTGAAGCTTCTGAGCTTTTCGTTTTACCATTCTAAGGAAGGTACAGGGATAAGGTGCTGTGGTTTGCAGTGTTAAATTTTTGTGGTTAGTATGATCTTTATTACTTATTGCCGATGCAGTGATTCGAGCAATCGACTAAATTTGAATATATTACCGAAGAAATTGAATATCACGATCGCTCGCCGGTTCAGACAAACACTTCGCCAATATTTTCTTTGGACTGAACCCATTTGTTTGCAAATATCAACGGCAAACCGGAAGTAGGAAATTGGAGCAGTTTGAGAAGGAATATTCGTTCGGTTTTTAGTCATCATTATTGTGGAGGTTCGGTGTTCTAGGTCGGAACGATATAAGCGTTGCTCTTACCCGTTTAGTCTCACCGGTTAACTGTTTTTTAATCGCTTGCTGCAAAAAATATTTCTGGTTTTAAGATGCATTCAAAGAGAAAAAGATCCGTTTCAACGCTAGCCATTTAGTTGCAGTTTATTGGGTTTTACCCAAATTGTGGCCCACGATGAAATTCTAGCACTCGCCAATTGCCTCCTTGATGTCGGATTGAATATTTACAAATGATTTTTAATGGATAATATGATTCAATACAATATAATGATAGAGAAAGTCATACCTAGTTTATGACTAGGAAAGAAATAAAACTATGGTCTCGTAGAGTGTCCAGTAAATATTTAGAAACTTTGCTTCAAACTAGACGCAGCAAACTTAAACAAACTCCCATGGAATAGTAATTTAAAGTTTCACTCTATTTAGGTGTTAACTTAAACCGGTTAGTTTTGATTTGTTAGTGTTGTTACCACTTCAAAGTTCTGCATGTCTTACATGATTACTGTTTCGAGTTTCGCCCTATCGTTGGGAAGTAGTCACGGGCCCAATATGGAGCAAATGGGGAAAAATAGGGAGTATGTGAATCTTCCCACGCATTCCGCTCCATTTGGCGGGGGTGGCTCTTGTCTGTGAGTGTGCATGGTTGATAGAAAACTCGAAAGACCGACTTTTTCCGGGCTTCCGGTGTATAGTTTTTTTTCTTCATCGGAACATCGAAGTGGGGAGGCCTTGTTGTTTCACATCTTGGATTGGGTTGGGGGGAAAAAGTTGAAAAGTCTTCTTCCGATATCGTTTTGCACAAAAACTTTACGTTTTTCCTATTCCGCTTTCTAGCTTTTTTCAACCCCCAGTTCATCCTTAAATGGCGAGTTATTTTTTCCATCGTTCTTTTTCCCATATACATAGATTATGTTTGTTGTTTCGCTTGAATGGAGCCGAGCCGAGGTACGGTATTGATTTGTTGCGTGACTACTTCAATTTGTAGGCCACTTGTTGAGGCATCGATAGGCTGTTCTGTGTCCCGGTCATAGGGAAGAAAAGTGCAGGGATTGGATTATTTTTTTGTTCCACCCCCATATTTACCATACGGCGTCGATCGGGTGTTTAAAGGAGGTGTTTCAACATTAACAGCACAAATGGGTTTCGCAATCGGAGGGAGGGTGCATTACGGGGACGAGTCATTAACGGCAAACAGGAGGGAAAACACGCACAGGTACATGTTTGTTATCGATGTTATGCGATGGGATAGAAATAAAATAAAAATAAAGTTTTAGCGCCAAACAGTCAAGACATAACCTCGAAGGTTTTTTTCAATGGATGTTATTCACTCTTGAGAATTCATATAAAAGGCTGTTTAAAAAAGTTAATAAATTTCTCTATGAAAGATATAAACGAGAGGCATTCGTAATTTAATGCATTTTGATTCTTTTCTTAGCCAAAATAACTGTATTATGTAACTGTTAGATAACTCGTAAAAATTTGAATGTTTTCGTTGAAACGATAAAAAATGTTTCTACTGCTCAAACTGCAAATCACTAATTCGATGCAACTTTGCACATATCTCAAAAAACCAATTCACATAAGTAATGATTTGCATATGGTTAGTGGTAGAAGTGTACATTAACTTTTGCTACTTTATTAAAAAGTTACGGACTGTATCAGAAATTGATCAAGAAACTGTGAATGAATTGCCGAGAAACAGTTTGCAGGAGCAATTTTGCTCAGAAAAGTTTGCGGAATTCAGAATATGAACGACAATCTAAAACATCACGATAGTTTCAAAATAAGTTTAATAACACTGCAAGAAAACTTATAGCTTGACTTGTGAAAACGAAAACGACTGAACTGGCTGGAAAATCATAATATTTAAACGTAAAGACAGGAAAACTTAAAGTAACTTCAATAAACAGCTAAACTTTTTATGGATGTAATCAACACCCTGAATAAAAGCGTCCAGGTGGATCGGTGAAAAAACGTCACGCTAAGGATCCTCGACTGTAGAAAGCTTCTGGTGAAGACGGTTTCCTTAACGTTGAAGTAAAAGCTGCGAAATATTTGTAAAGTGTTTAAGAACGACGGACATGTTTTGTTGGGGAGTTGAAAGAATTGTTGCAAGTTCTGACGGAGACGTTCGTTTTAGCAGATGTTAGTTGGAAGACCTGAAAGGAAACTTCAAGTTTTTCAATGAGAGGATGGAGAATCTCCACCAATGAGAGAGACAATGAGCGAGAGACTCACCGTGTATGGTGAGTACTTTAAGCTAAAGAATCGTGTGATCACTGAATGCTCAAAGAAGCAGACCCGAACATTTCATTCCAGTGGAAATGAGTGAAACTAGGATTGTTCGATCTTCAGAAGATGATTGATTTATAGAAACGGCTGTAATATCAATCCACCAAAAAAATGGACCTTGAGGATCGATCTTTTTAAATTTTAATATAAACAAACTAGTTTTTGTGGGAAAAGCGAAAAAAAACACGAAGTTTCAAAGGTGTATTAACATTCTACGCATGGATACAAAATGGTTCCAAACGCATGTATATATAGATACTCAATACATCCAAATCTGCAGAACAAAGATCGATCCGTGCCAGTTGTAGTGTCCCACCACATCCCGAAGACTTTTTCTGTGGACATCTCCAGAGCGAAGCTCAGGTTCTTCTTTACGGTTGGATCCTCATGCAGACTTTTAACGACATAACTTGAGTTAGAGAGCGAGATCCAGATCTCGAAACCCCTAGCGCATGGATCCATCGTACCTCACCAGCTAGCTTCACCGCCGCCTTCTCGGTTTTGACGCTTGTCAGCATGTCTTCCATTTAGTGCTCATACTTGATACACTGCACCACTCTAGGATACTACTTCTCGAATCGGTCAGTGTTCCGGTTCGTCTTGCCGTCCAAAACTCGTCACCGTCACTACGCACACCTCGGTCGGGATCTCCGCTCTCATCTCCACTGGCCCAAAGAATCATCTGGCTTCGCTGGTCTTGCTTCTTCATGGCGACCTGAAAGAACATCTCTCGAATGTCTCCCACGACGGCAACGCTTAATAACTGGAACTTGAAGAGGACTAACAACAGGGTCATAAGCTGATCGGGATCCGTAAGCAGAAATGATTTTAGGGAAACTCCGTTGACCTTGGCTGCTGCGTTGAACGAAACGCGAATCCTTCCTTGCTGGTTCGGATTCGTTACTGAAAATATCGTCAAGAACCAGTCGTTCGGCGGAAAATCGTCAAATGTATCCCTTCTCCTCGTTGTAGGACATCTAGGCCGCCAGATCAGGGTCTCGCTTCAAACGCCACAGTAGTCAGTCCAGGCGCTTCAGGTCCATTCCTCTACGGCAAGTTTATTCGGTCTTAGCGCCACAACAATCCAGTCTCTTAGTGTTTCTCTATAAGTCGCGTTTCGGTGGACAGGATCTTAAAGCTCGGTCATCATTCTTCGACAGCATCGCTTTCGACGATATGGCAATCCCCAGCAGCGGCTCGATCGAGAAATACTCCTTCAGGGCTGTATTCAGTTCTTTTTCGTCCTCCTTGATACACGGGCGGGTGTGAAAACTGTGGTGACCGCTATAAATAATCCGAACTTCTGGCACCGGGCTCCGATGAACAGGGGCCGTACAGAATCCAGCCGAATCGTGGCTAGGACACCATTGCCTCGTTCTCACCTCCTTCAATGCTCCTCAACGAGCTTCCTAGACGGCAGTTGTTTATTCCGTTAAAAATTCAAGGAAAGACACTGTGGTACGACTGCAGCGGTAAACCGGTGGGACAGCTGTACTTCGTCACCATCTCTGGAATCAACACCGACTGGCTCTGCGACGTAGTTCAACCTCCCCGTGGTGCCGAGTGGAAACGTGTCTACAGACTCGTCACCTGTAGATGTACGGCCAAGAGAACTACACGTCACACTTGGTACAGTCAGCTACCGACGGGCTGCGTGCCGAGTGGGACAAAAACGTGGTGCGACTGGGCACCTTGGTACCAGTGCTCAGTTGCAAGAGGGAGGGGTCGTAACGTGTATCGGGTAGTCGCGACCCCGATATGCGGGACGACCAAATGTTCGAGCGGGTGTTGGTCGAATTCGCGCGTCGGGTGGTCCTAGCCCTGATTCGCGGATATGACCGACTCACGACGGGCAGAGGGGCCTTGTGCCGTGTTATGTGGTGCCCATTGGATGGGCCTCAGGATGGGTCTCGAAGTGTCGAGACGGAGAAAAAGTGGGATTTGTGATTATCTCCAGACCCGAGGAGAGGCGAGTTGTTCTCGTCTCGAATGGGGTCAAGAGACGGAATGAACGAGGGCTCTCGATACACGAGGAGAGGTGGGTATAGACGCCTCTATTTGTGTCAAGAGGGGGAATATGAGAGGGCCTCGAGTCGTGAGGAGAGGCGGGTCATGACGTCACGAATTGCGACGAGAGGCCGCATGTGGGACTCGAGTCATGAGTAGCGGCTAACGGACTGCCAACCCGTAAGTCGTGAATCGTGACAAAGAGTGGATGATGATTGCTGGTGTAGTACGAATAAAACGAGTATTTTGCCGTGGAGCGCATTGCGCGAGTATGGTCTCCCATCCCTGGGTACAGCCTTCGTTGCAGGTCCGGATGGGAATTATGGCCAGAGGCCCCAGGTAGATTTTATGACGTAGGGGTACATAGTATCATGAGTCGTCCAATTGCACCCATGGAACCAGAGTAGCAAACTGGGGGGACGCGGTGGCTCGCCGTGCCTTGGAATGCAATTCGTAAAAAGGATTTACCACCTGGGTGATCAACTAATAAAAAAAAAATCAACATCGACTGCTTCTGTAGGGAAAGAGCAAATGCCACCTCTGTCATCTCGAACATATCAGGCACTCCACTGTTCCTGGAAATTACTGGAAATTACTGTTAGTACGACCGATTCAACTGTAAGTCGTTCAGCAGACTGTGATGGATGAGGAACGCACAGGTGTAGATTCACTTTCCCCTACCGGAACGTAAAGCGGGCCACAGACTACACAACATTTGTACAAATGCGATGAAATTCGATGACATTTTGTCGCTGTAAACATGATTTGCATAGTGTATGGCACTGCTTGAATGAGCGCCCAAACGGTTGGAGTAAAATCGGTTGGGATCGAAATATTTTGTACAAAACATCCTCCCAGCCGGGGTTGAGATGGTTTTTTTTGTTGCTGTTGCTGTTTTCGCTAGCAATCGTTTGTGTTCGCGTTTAAAATGTTTGTATAGTGTGTAGGCGAGCATAGATCAAACAATCGTCGTGGAATCATCGAATTTGTACAGGCCATTTGTGTAGTCTATGGCCCGCTTAACGGAACAAGACTCTCCGCGTTGCCTTGGAATGCATGCTATACCGCGTGTCGTCGTGTAGAAGACTGCTTTGCTTATACGTAGCATCTGATTTTTTTTTCCACAGGGCTCTTCTACCTGGCTGTTCCATAGTGCTTTCGTAGACATTTCTTACATCATCCAAGATCAAACAATCCAAGTGGAACACCGATTTCCACGCATGACTGGAATCGACACCGAATCAAGTAATACAACAAGTGAAAATAATTACTGCTTTCCTAAAAAAAATCGAAATATAAAGTGAGTTTGAAACTTTAAAACAAGCACCGAAAGTCATTTGAGTCATCCAATAAATGGCGATGAAGCCATCATTTGGATTAGAATTGGCTCACACAACAGAGAGCCGTTTTATCAAAACCTGACATGAGAGACGGTTGAGTGATTCGGGCCATACACAATTTGTTTATCAATCGCATTACGGTTAGTTGAAGGAAATCTTGGATTGTTCGGGATTTTCTGCCTTTCGGATGGTACTGAAACAACTATCCCGATCGTTGTAGTCTTCGTATACGCTGCTGGGAAGATACGGATAGCGATGAAGCCAATTCAAAGTGTACTGACACGAAAAGAAGGACAGATGTGACCTACGCATGGTTATCACGGTGTAAAATGGTCACAACTTCGAAGGACTTTATAATAGAGTGTGTTCAATCCTACGAGTTGAACTACGAGGATGAGACTACACCTTCAACGTAGCTGATCTTGGAGACACATCGTGTGATTGGAAAGATGACTTCATCAAAACATAAGAGTAATATCGTTCCCAACGAATGAAACCACAAGGATAAGACATGACTTTCTCCGCAAAGGTACAAACGGCATTTTGGGGAATGGCTGGGAAAATAATTAATCGGTGAAGTATGGATTTCTATCGGGAATCATCCGAGTCGTACTGTTAAAGCCTCGATCATGTGCTGTGACAGGTTTGAGTTCAGATAATCGACACTAGATCAACACAAGATGGGCAGGATTGTGAATTGCAGGGCAGGATTGCGAATTATCACGAGGAAAGGTGGAACCTTGAATCACATGGAAGAGATCAGGCTTTCAGTCGTTGAGAGGAGAAGTCAAAGAGTGTATGCCGAGAGGAGAAGTCGTAATGTTGTAACTGAACATCGCCTCAGGGTCGTAGAAATTTAAACAAAGGAAAACACTTTACATACACCGGCCGTGATTTTACCACTTGTTTATTGTTGTGGAGATAGAAGTTTGCCAATTTTGTTTGGATGGAAATTCTGTCATTATAAACTTTTCTTAAAATAATTTATTCAAAAACCTATCAAAGTATCTCTTGCTCTAAAATATCGAATGATACACCATGTATAGTAACAGAATTTTGCCAAAACCGAATCTTTTCTCAGCATACACTCTGTACTAATGCATGGGTAGGCTATCTGTCAGTTTCATAGGAACTTTGTTTGCGTTAAATATTTGCTTTTACCTTATGTGCCAAGAACGTGCTTAATGCTGCCGTAAGTATATTCCTGCTTCAACTTTGCCAAGCCACACTATGCTTCAACATCAACTATCTCGAAAGTTCAGGAGCTCAACAACAGATGGATACTATCAATGACGTTGAAGGATTGCTGATTGTGGAACATGAGGATGGATGACGTAACGTCTTTAAGATCAAATGTAAATCACTTTTAATAGCAAGATTTTTGAAAGTAGGAACAGTATCCCCCTTTTTAATCAATTTGACTCAAAATATTGGAAATCCTCCAAATATTAAACAAATTCCTATTAATTCACAATTTCTAAAAACACTTTGGTTAAATTTACCTTATCTTCCTCAAACATGCATTGAAAATCCTTTGGCGTCAAGTATTTATAACCATTTTATTCAAATTCTACCGAAGCCACATGTAGTTGAAAAATATCCAGACCATACTTGGAAACATATTTGGAAGAATATATTTCATAAGTCAATTTCATCTGATTATCAATCCTCGTGGTATCTTCTTGTCAATGAGAAAATAGCTTGCGCAGAAAATCAATTTCGATTTGGAAGAGGGATTTCGCCATACTGTGAATATTGTCCTCAAGAAATTGAAGATATTAATCATAGGTTGGTGGATTGTTCCCAAGTTCGAAATTGCTGGTGGTACACGCTTAGTAAGATCAAGTTAGTTAACACACGTAAAACAAGAAATATTGTGTTCTCGGATTTCAAATTCCCCGTTTTTCGGACATTTGTGAACGATGAAAAAAGTTCAATGTTTCAGCTTTTCACACAATACTTACAGTATATTCTCTCCACAAACACAGTTGACGTTGACCTTAATGTTTTAATTTCGTTTTTAAAATATAATTTATGAATTTCAAATCTGCCTTTGATATTATGTATTAGGTTATATCAAGTGCCTTCTTTATATGCTTGTTGCTTGTTTATTGTAATATTAAACTGGTAGAAATAAACATATTTGTAGAAAAGTAAAAAAAAGACACTGTGGCAAGGTCAACGGCCATTCTATCTTCGTTCATCTTGCTTAATTATTGCGTTTAGAGTGCAACTGCAAGTGACCATTACACATAATACTCGCGATAAATACCAGTGCACCAAAAACCTGTCATAGGTGATAGCTAAGACATGGACCATAGAAAGACAGCCAGATAAACAATTCAAGCCTTACCCGAGCTATGTTAGTCAACATAATCACGATTCTTATTCCTCATAATGTTTCCAAGACCCCGAATTTCATGCTTAAATTTTTATGAACTCCATCTATAAG
Source organism: Uranotaenia lowii (assembly GCF_029784155.1). Lineage (NCBI taxonomy): Eukaryota > Metazoa > Arthropoda > Insecta > Diptera > Culicidae > Uranotaenia > Uranotaenia lowii. The sequence goes on along the minus strand of NC_073692.1, from coordinate 335,326,736 downwards.
CATTGGTCCTCTTATCTTTCTCACAACGCATGTATCGAAAGCTCCACTGGAAGTGTGCATAAGTAGGAAGGAGATATTTCATCTTATCAATCGCCTTGGCCCTGGTCCCTTAAGCTAATTGAACGAAACACGTGCGGCTTTTCAGCCACCAGTCAACGTAGGAACGAAGGTGAACTCTCACCCCTGGGAACGCTATAGCCAGGATATCGCACCCGATCAACCGGCACTCGTTCAATACGACCCGTAACCTGTTTTGAACTCCATCTGGTGGTAACCTGTGCCGACCCAGCTAGTAATTCAAAAAAAGCTCTCGGAAAAGTCTCAGTTTAGAATATGCCATTTGTTCTGTCATCCAGAACGCTTCTGTGCGGTTGTTACCCTAGACTTGAGCAACGCCAATCGAGGTCAGCGATTAGTTTGTCAATTTGAGGGTTCAAATCAGACATTTCTCTGTAGAAAAGTTCGACGCTTGTTCCATAAACGCCAGATACAGTATGGGATACTGGCTACTGGAGCTATCCACGAGTAGTCTGCCATTACTAATGCCATATTCGCATGCACCAGGATGGTGCACCAAGTGCTGTCAAAGCGTTTTTTTTATATGAAGATGACAGCAGTTGGTGCACAACCATCTTTCCACCAGATGAAAACGAATATGGCATAAGTATGATAAAATACTGACAATAAATCTCAAAATAGTAGTCATACTGAGGAGTTCGCGGACTTATACGTTGTTCTGACGACGGGATATGCCTAAAGAGTCTGTGCTGCTCACTATTATTGTTGCAATTGCTATTAAAATTGCAATTTTTACCTAAGTGTAACGATTGTCGTAGATTCAAAAGGCACGTTGAATATGCTTGCAAAAAGCTAGCCACAGCTACGTCCGCGCTCACACGGGACAAACGTTCACCACTCAATCTCGGTTTGGTTAGAGAAGAATGCATATTGCTACGGCAACATCTACACCCAAAGAGTTATCAATGCCTATTTGATATTAGGCTTTAAACTAGCTTTGAGAGAGGAAGAGAGCTCTGGAGAAAACCCTGCGAAATGAACGCAGTTCCTGACTGATCACAAATGTTTCTTCTTTATGAACATCACCAATCGCGGACACGTGGCTTCGCCACTTTTCATGACTTATTTTTTATACTAGGATTTCCATCTATAGAGATGATTCTTCCCTTATTTGTCCGAATTATGGAAACACACTTTGTGTTCGAAAATGTCCAAGATTCGAGCAGGCTCGTGTCAACACAATTCTGCGATGGGATTATATTGCCACATTTAGCGTCGGGGAGCATCTAAACAGAGTGCATCCAATCCGACTGTTGAAACTGCAAAGTTGAAGCAAGGTCTACTGTGAGTATGCCGTAGCAATACCGCGTAAATTGTTGGGATAACTCCATTTCGAAGGGATATTAGCAAAGTGATTGAAGACGTGGGAATACAAATTCAATTTCTCCGTAGCGAACTTCGTAAGGAAATTAGTATTTAGTAGGGCCAGGCGCTTTGCAAAAGAGCAGTCCCGTGAGGACGACATGACATTAGATATGAGTTCAAGATAAGCAACTCCTGATTGTCTCGATGAGAGAAGCAGACTTCGAGTGGTTGTGGAAGACTTATCACGAACAGAGGGTCGAACCTTGTGTTGTTAGAAAATAGGTTAGACTTAGTGTCATCAAGAAAAGAAACCATAAATGAGTACCTACATATATACAGGAGGTGACTTCATTCATGATATATTATTCCCTCTATTCAGTTTTTGAGAAGTTCTACGCGAGTCTGTACGTGATATCCCGTCCTGAAAACTGAACCTTGAGAGTTTATAACGCAAGTTAAAGGCTTCTTTAATGTAGAATGGCGGATAAGTCATTGATGATGTTAAGACGATTTAGTTTTCATGCTTCAACGCCATGGAAGAGGAATAAATCTCTGATAAGTTGAAAGGTTAGACTGAACGTTCAGTTTATCAAGTTTAGGGATGTCCCATTGCCTGGCTAACGGTAAACAATGTGCAACTCGAGAGCCCATACACCCAACCTTCGGGTAGTGGTCATATCACCTCTTGTCTTACAACTCAGATTCTCTACCTCCCCGTGGGGCTTGGTAGGGTGGTTGCAACCTTATAGGAGATCGGGTACCCAACCCCGGTGGATGCTATGGATGCACGCAGACTGAGTAAGGGGGCTCTGTACGCGTCTGTACTCAATGTCAAATGTAGCGTGCAAAGTGCAACAATGTCTTCTACGACATATTGAGGTTAATTGCGGGCCTTGCGAGGGACTAGCGAATGGATACTTGGAACATGAAACTGTCAGTCTTTTAATTTCATGGGCAGAATTCACGTGCTCTGGAACGAATTGAAGAGCCGCAAATTCGACATTGTAATGCTGTAGGAGGTATATTGCAAGGGCTCCAGGGTACGTGCGTTCCGAGATGGTCATATCATTTTCCAGAGCTGTGGCAACAACCATGAGCTTGGAACAGCATTGATAGTGATGGAAAAGAAGCAAAAGCGCGTGATCTGGTGATGGCTGATCGACCAAAAAATTTACCGGTTCAGAACCAAGGGTTGGTTCTTCAACATGAACATCATAAACATGCACAGCCCTCACCTCGGGAGTATCGGAGACAACAAAGACGAATTCTACGCGCAGCTGGAGTGTGAATACGACCGCTGCAGAAAACATGATATCAAGATCGTCAACGGTGATTTTGACGCTCAGGTCAGCTAGGAGGAGGAATTCCAACCGATCGACAATTGGAAGACGGCCTAAGACTCATAGATTTCGTCGCATTCAAACGAACGGCCGTGCGTATTATTTTTTTCCAGCACCACCTTCCATATAAGATCACCTGGTGATCACTGTACCAAACGCAATCACAGATCAGCTACGTATTGATAGTCAGCCGAAGAAGTCAGATCCTGTCGTGGCGCCAACATCGAGTCAGACCACTATCCAGTGAAGGTGACGATGCGCCCAAAACTCTCCGTAGTGAACATCATATGAAAACGACGCCCGCCACGGTTAAATATCGCACGACTAAAGCAACCTGAGGTCGCGACAGATCACGCGCAATCGCTCGAAGTAGTGCTGCCAGCAAAGGCCAAGCTAGACGATGCCGTTCTCGAGGACTGTTGGGATACCATCAAGACAGCCATTAACAGCGTTGCAGAGAACGTCATCGGGCAAATGGAACGAACAGGACAGATCGACTGGTTCGACTACTATAGTGCAAAGAGGCACTCGTCGAAACTTGAAAAATCACCGACAGCGGAAGAGGCCGCGAGTTCGAATTTTCCAGGAGAATGCGCCACCTGGAGGAGGAGAAGCTTGAAGAGCTGGAGCAGCTGCATCGTTCCCAAGAAATACGGAAGTTCTATCAGAAGCTTTACGCATCCTGCTAAGACTTCGTGCCGTAAGCCGAAATGTGCCGGGGTAAGGACGGAGGCGTTCTGTCGGACAATCGTAAAGTGATCAAAAGGGGTAAGCTGCACATTGATGAACACCTCAACGGCGCACATGCAGGAGACGGTGGGGGAAGGTATATCACCGGCGTTGCCAACGGCCACTTCCAACGATGAGTGCAGTTAAGGAAGCCATTCGCCAGCTGAATATCAACAAATCGGCTTGGAAGGATGGCATCGCAGCTGAATTCATCAAAATAGGCCTTATTAAAGCTAGCCGATTGCCTGCACAGGTTGATGTTCTGGATTTGAGACACAGAACAGCTACCGGAGGAGTGAAAGGCGGGGTTAATATGCACCATCTACAAGAAGGGCGATTGTCCCGAATCCTACTCCACCGCTTAACGCCATAAGCAAACAGATTCGTGGGAAGTCATTAGGCTAGCTTCATAGAAAAACGGTTTATGACAGACCGGATCTTCACACTACATCAAATCCTCCAAAACTGCCGTGAACATCAAGTCCATACGTACTATATATCCATCGACGTGAAAGCCGCATACGACACGATCGACTGTGCCGAGCTATGGAAAATCATGGACGAGAACGGCTTCTCCGCGAAGCTGACCTGACTGTTCAAGGCGACAATGGATGGAACGCAGTGCTGTGTGCGGATTCCGGGTGAATTTTCGATTTCATTCGAATCACGCAGGCTTCGACAAGGCGATGGTCTATTCTGTATGAGGTTCAACGTGGCGCTAGAATGTGTTATTTGTCGAGCGGTGGGTGAAATGCGATTTTCAACAGATCCAGTCAACTTATCTGCTTTGCCGACGACAATGACATAGTCGGCAAATCATCTGCGGCGGTGGAGGAGATCTATCGCAAACTGAAACGCGAAGCAGGAAAGATTAGGTTGATGATTAATACGTCCAAGACGAAGAACATGCTGCACCCTGCGGCCTGTGGATCCGAGACCGACCGAACCCGCTTGCCTAGTAATAACAAGGTCACGATCGACGGTGACGAGTTGGAGATAGTCGAAGACTTTGTGCTGGTGACCACAGACAATGAAACCAGCCGTGAGATCCGGCAAATGATCACCGGAAGTCGTGCCTTCTATGTACTCCACAAGCAACTGCGGTCCAGAAGACTCAGAACTCGCACGAAGAGTAACCTGAACACGACGCTCATTCCCAGTAAACATGAATCAGCAGAGAGGTAATTCAAACCGACAGAGGGATCGTAACGATCTCTCTAACGGTTTTGCATCATCTAATCGGCAGAGAGGAACACACCATACGCGTGCCTTAGGTGAGTGCCACAAAATAATCTAATTAAGAAACGCCCTCCAGAGAAACACACGAACACAATCCGAATCGTATGTTTCTCTTCGAGGCGCGTGTTTGCCTGCCTGAGAAGTAGACTGTTACGCCGGTCCCGGCAACGACATACAATCCGTGAGGAGCACAACTCTCAGATTCAAGCTTTTTTCCTCAGATTTAAGCTTTTTTTTCTCAGATTTGAGCTTCCATCTCCTATGCTCTCAATGCAAAAAAAGCTCAAATCTGAGTAAAAAAAGCTTAAAAACGAGATTCACCAACACTTAGTTAAAAGATGTTGGTCACACTATACATAGCCAATCCTGTATCGTTGCCGGGACCTGCTGCTACGATTGAAAGCACACATATAAAAAATATGGGGATAACATGCGAGAACACCGTACGAGTGTACGATTCAAACTGATTTCGCATGTACGCATTCGTATTCGTTGCCTCTAGGTATCTCGGCAGGACAAACCGAATGAGAATATTTGCGTTCTTGTAGTGTCGCCGAAATTAACCGTTTTATTCTAAGTTCGGTGACTCAACTCTCAATTTTATGTATGCTCTGTCGATTTCTGAGAAACGCGTTTACTGGGTTTTGCCGGTTGTCAGTATTCGAGCGAGGAGTGTTAAGATCCATCTTCGGCGGCGTGCAGGAGAACGGAGTGTGGAAGCAAAGGATGAACCACGAGCTCGCATGACTCTACATCTAACTCAGTCCAGAAGGTGGTAAAGGCGGCCTGGATGCGCTGGATAGGACATGTTGCGAGAATGCCGCACGACAACTGTCATGCAAAACAGGTGTTCACAGCCAATCCAGTAGAAACGAAAATAGAATGAGCCGCAGCGAGCGAGGTATTTTGTCCTGTGTGGTCTGGCGAATGTGGGATGTCCATTAACCGATTGAATTGGAGGAATATTGCCCATCAAGTTATGTCGTGAGACGGAACACCATGAAAATAAATAATAATCTCCTTCGGTAGGATCTGGACTTGGATTAATACCAAGCCATCCTGGTTTAGAGTAGTGAGCTGATGCAAAACCCGGCCAAAATAGTACAGAGTAATCATGCTTGTGGATCAAGGGGAGCGGGCGATGATTCAAGCTCTCTCGGACTTAAACAGCTGTCAAACTAACATATGGCTTGGCTTTTTACCAATTTTTTCGGTGAAAATTGGTTTCTCCGTTTCACCAATACTTTGGCCATCCCGTACAGTGTAATACTGGTCACCTGGAGGCGTTTTGTCGTCGATGATATACGTTATATCGATTTCCTACACAGCAGTTGATCATATAATTTAAGAGCTCTTGGTTTCACAGAAGCAGCTTATTTTTAAAACCGATTCTCGATAACCTTGGTAAGATGAACGGTGCTTGAAGGGGTTCCAATTTTTGGTAATAGCCAGAACTGAGACAGTCTTCCTATAGGCATATACACGCATGACTTTCAGGTCCAAAGTTTTGTCCACCTTACCCGGTTTCTGCAAAGATTTTTATAGTCCACGAAGCTGCTTTCTTCTCCATACTTTCGAATTGAATTTGGGACCACTCCAATGCGTATTTCTCTTTTTTTCGCCTATTTACTCAGCAAAATGTTGGGGAAAATAACAGAGGTAACCCTATTACAGAAAAAACCAACTAGAGCACTGTAAAGTACGTCTGCCATCTTACTTAGATATGTCAAAATCAAATAAAAGAAAATTATAGAAGGTCTGAAAAGTTTGTAAGATCAATCTTGAAGTATACTGAGAGTTGCAATTGGCAAATAAACTTTTGAAATAAGAACAAAATTAGTCTAAAGTTTCTTGTTATATACCCGAGAATAATTTATAACAAGTTTGAGGCTGTAAAATCATTCCCATTCAAAGTTTTAAGTCGCTGCATTCCGAAAACTTCAACCCTTTCTTCCATTTATGAATCAAACCGAGTGACTGATGGTGTGACGAGAAATAAAGTTTTCAATGATGTTTTTTATTATGTTTGCGCTGCTTATGTGTCTATGTGTATGGGGGTAGAGGTGGGGTAGAAAGGATGATATGATTTAGTAGTGTTGAAAGTACACAAAACTCAAACCCTTATTCACACAAGAGGTGGGTGGATGGGGGAGAAAAACTTCTACTTCTACTTCAACAATCGCGGAAAGGGGTTACTCGAATGATTGAACTAAATGAAAGAAGTTGTACTTGGTTCTTTTTTCCGTCTATATCGTTCCTTTCGATAAAGTTCACATCCGGTGCATTTTCGGTGAGTGGGCACAAGGGTTGGGGATGGGGATAAAGTGAAAAAGCAAAAACTTCGACGGAATATCGGTGCAGAAGCCAAATCGGGAATGATAAACGAGTTAGAAAGTGGACAGTTTCGACACGCTTTCGCTCAAGCAATTTCCTCAATCTGCTGCCAGAAAAATACTCACACTCAAACTCACACATACACGCCTTCGGAAGGAAAAACGAAGGAAAAAGTAGGAAATCCCTAGCCCTACGGTCGGTATTTGTGAGGATGTTGGTATTTTTTTTTTTGTTTCTTTCTACAGTTGTTTTTTTTTTGCTTGCCAGAAGCGATCTTCTAACTAGCGATACTTGGACAGCATAAGTTTCCGCCTACCCCGAGGGGCCACGATGGACGTCTGGGAGGGGCGTCTCGTCTGAACCGGGGACTTTACCTTGTCTTTGTAGGACTTTCTTCCGCCAAGTTGGTGCTGTTCGGATACAATCGGAGCGGCCACGACCGGGATGTTGATCAACCGGTTGTCGAAAGGCATCCCGGTCAGCTCGAATATCTGAAGTTTTTGGGAAATTATTTTTTATTCAGTTCAGTTTTTCTGTTTTTTTTTTCTTCTTTCGGTCGAAAAGAAGGTGAGTTAGTTGCTGTAAGAACACTGCCTAAGTCTTTTACTATGTTTGGAAACACTTTTCCTGACGAATGCTTGGCTGTCAACTTTCTTCGTTGGGTTTGTGGTTAGCTCAGTTTTTGAATAATTGAGTATATTTGTCTGGTAAGTACTTGGGCAAGTGAAAGCTAGTATGAAATGCAATATTTTCTCCGGAAAAAGCTAAAACATGATCAAACTTTCATAGAGTGTTGATCGTTGTTTGTTTATTTTAACTGTTATCTGAATTGATTTTTCATATATTTTTTTAATTGAATTTATGAACTCTCAACAAATCGTTTCACGTTCATTTGAATTAATTTTGAAACATGAAATAAAAATTAATATTTAAATTGGACTCTGACTGAATGAGAAATTAAGCACTCAGAACAGCTATAATTTTTGTCGCTATCCATTGCTCAACAATCAGTTTCGGATTTTATATGCCGCACTTTTTTTTATTCAATTTCCTTGCTTCCGAATGACAAAAGAATTTTTCCGCAACTAAAGCTTCCCTCCCACCCTATTGACATTGCATTAATTTGAATGTTTTTTTACCATTTCCGAAAATGACAGCAAAGAAAAAAGGAAATGAAAATGCCCTCCTGTTCTATTGATCTTTCATTAAAATTTCTCACTGAGCTTGAGGCTTCCAACGCAAAAGTATCAGCTACAAAAAATGTGCTTAATGGAACTGATATGATACGAACAAATTGAACTGATAATGGAAATCACACTTTACGGAACGGAACTTGGAAATCAATTACTATAATGGGCGATAAAAAAAACGAATTGAATACGTAGATTAAATGTTCTGGAGCCGTGCTATAATTTTCGAACGTGTTTGGTTGTTGAGACAGGATCAAAGTTGAAAAAACGGAGAGACGTTTTCGATTAGAGGTTTTTATTTTCAATTCAGTATCTCGATTTTAAAATAACTATTCCTATTTTATTTTAAATGTTTGTATTGCATATCAAATTTACATTATTGAGACAAACTAAACGAATTAACAAAGACAGCGTTGTGTAGTTCAAATGTCAGTCTATTATTCCTGGAATACTCCCAAAGACGTTATTTGTTTTAACTCGATTAAAAAGAAAATTAAAAGTTTTTAAATTTTCAATACAAGATAAAACATTAGACTGGCCATTCAAATGAGTTTCGTAGAAAAGTCGCACTTTTATCGTAGTGACAATTATTTGTTAAATTAAGACTGCCAGATTGTCCGGTTTTATCGGCGTTTGCCAATATATTTAATAGTAAGTTTTAGAAAAGCTCGGTCCAGCCAGGTTACCCGGATTTCATTGAAAAAAGCCCGGATTATGCCCGGTTGTATTCACTTTGTTTGCAAATCAAACGAAAAAAAAACAAAAAGTTGTTGAAATTTTTTTTAAATTTATGCCTTCAAATTGGAATTTTTTGAACAATTGTTTAAAAATAATCAAGAAAGGTTTTTTGAATGGCCAAAATACAATTTAAAATCTTGATTTTTGTTGAGTTATTCCTGGGTTTTGACCAAATATGCCCGGATGTTATCCGGATTTTTAGTCGACAATTTTGAAATAAACTGCTCGGGTTTTCTGTCAAGTTTATAGATAGAATAGCCTGGATTTGTCCAGCCTGGATACGTGCTGAAAAAAAAACTGACAAGTTTAAGCTAAATGCAATAAAATAGTTAATAGCGATTTAGCCCCATTTGTTACATTTTGGTCAAGTTTATACAATAATTGGTAAATCAAATTTCAAAATTGCTCTGAAATACATTAAAACCATGTTTATAGCAGTGTTACCTTGAATTAATTTTCAAATGTCAGCGTCTTTAACATAGTGGATAGAACTCATGTCTTCTATGCCAATGGTCATAAGATTCAATCTATGTCATAACATATGTAGATTTTTTCTGTGGTTTGGTTGTTCACACGCTGGTGTGAAAATTGGAAATATACTTTAAACAGATTTTTGGGGTTAATCCAAATAAATAGAGATTTCAATTAGGGAATTTAAATAGTTGAAAAAACAAGGAATTCAAAAATTCAGAAACCCTTCTCATACGCCAAGGTAGCATAGACATTTTGTCAATTTTGAAATTTTTTTTACCTTTAATCGTAGAATTATGATACATTATATTGTTATGTTGATTTTTTTTATCGGCTTTATTTTCAACCATTCTTAGGACGTCTTAGAGTTGGATTATTAATCATAATTCTACCTCATGTGTAATAAAAGAAATTGTAATGTTTCGAAATTTATACTTGAATCTCTAAAACATCGAAAAACATTTGAAATATATATTTGAGTCCATGCTGCAGAAATTGATCAAAATAAGTAAAAAAAAAATTCAAAGTCAAATACCATGCTAATGGATTTTTTTAAACATTACTAGCGACTTGCGATTACTGACAATCGAAGAAAAATTATGATTTCATCAAAAACTGGAATATATAAGTTAAACATTAAATATGTACAGCTCAGTTGGCAAATCTGTTGTCTCCTGAGCCGATGTCCGCGAGTTCGAGCCCAAGAGCAAACATCGAATACAGTTGTACCGGATAAGTTTTTCAATAACGATCCGCCAACTGTAACGTTGATAAAGTTGCGAATGCCATAAAGATGGTAAAACGACTATAATCCAGGAAAAAGCCTTTCGAAATCATTATTTCACAAAGCAGTTAATATGTTTCAAGATTTTTTTCTTTGCAGATGATGACCCATCTAAACGCTACTTGGATCTTTTACGCTGCAGTGAATTTATCTTTCAGTAATTTTTTATCTATACTATTCGACATTTTACCATTGTGCGAGATTTGTGTCTGACTAAATTTTTGGAAATTTTGGAAAAAAATTCTCTATATTATTAAGAAAAACATATTTCATTTGATTCTAGATAAGTTTGGTCTGTTTCACCATCGAATATTTATTTAAAAAAAATTAAATAGGGGGTGCCTAAAACATGAAAATACTCAATCTTATCATTTATAAAGTTTTTTAATTCCGATCCTTTCCATTTGATGAGATTTTAAAATCGACCTTTATAAATTTATTGTTGATTCTCATGAAACCATTCCAATGTATTATTTTTTATCTACATACTAAATATGGCCTTATTTTACACGAAACTTCAGGAATAGTTAATTTTTTTGACTTCATTTTTCATCCCAAACTGTAGCGATTAAATAGATCAATGGTCTTCTGTTACATGTATTAATAAAGAAATGAAATTAAATAAAATACAGGGCTGTTTACAGAGAGCGGCACAAATAAGAATCCAACCTTCTTTGTAAATGCTTTTTCCAGTATCTCAAATTTTTATGATTTTGTTGAAAAGCTGGTAATTTCAACATCATTTTAACATCAAAGTTTTATTTTTTTTTAATTCAGTAGTAATCAGTATACTGAATATGGGTATGACATTTAAAAAAAGTGCTTCATGTTTAATTGGCTAGCAATGATAAAATTAATAACCATTAGATAAAGTGTTATTTAACGGCCTTGATGATTTCTGACTACGTTTTTCATACTTTTTTGTAAGGTGTTGATGATATTTCGGGAAAAATGGGTCCAGCCAGATCCGAAAACAGTAAAACAGTTTTTTTTTTGAAATTCTTAACTTTTGTTTTGAGTGAAGTACACCGGGGTAATTGTGAACGGTTTTTCATTTAGTTAAAGTTTAAAAAATCATTTAAAAAATCAGAAGGGGATCAATTTTGATGAAAATTCGTTCAATGTGATGCAGAACATGTTGTTTACAAACGCTGAAGAGATTAGTTTGATAGAAGCAAAGCAAGAAAAATTATCACGTTAATTACTCTATGATGTAAGTATAGACGGTAGATTGAGTTATTTATGTTGCAACGCTAAAAAATTGAAAATAAAAAAAAAATGTGTAAAAAAACTGTATGAAGCCTGTATATAACTAGGGTTTGGAAACAAAATTCCAGTTTTTGTAAAAAAAATCGTTTTTCTTCATTTTTAACGTCATTTCTTTTCCTATCTGGTTGTTTCGAATGTAAGGATTGTTTTAATATTGAGTTTTTTTTGTCAAGAGCCAGCTAGTATACGAGAAATTTGCAATTGAAAAAGATGCACAATAACTTGACATCGTAGTTGAAAATTTTAGCATGGACTTTTTCAGGGTTCTCACACAAAATGTCGATTTCATCATCACCAATCACAAAATCGTTGATTCGCATAAAAATCTTTACCCCCGCTTTCTCGAGACACTTCAGCATTAAGAAGTGTATTCGAAAATTAAAATGCAACACTTCGTTTTGTGAATAATTTTTGAATGCATGAATAGAAATAATTGAAATTTTCAGTAAAGCTGCATAGCAAAGTAATATGCACGTGTACCAAATTTGGTAGCGATCTGATAGGTAGTTTTTGATATTGAGTTTAATACAGAAGTTAGTTGGCAAACACATGTATGCAGTATAAAGAATAATTCAGGAAATTCCCGGAGGGAGACCCAAAAACAGCTGGAATTCAACTTTTCGACCAAAGTTCACAAGATCAATTGTTTAAGGAGCTTTTTTCTAAAATCGAACACAAACACTTACAGGATCTTAATGAAACTTGATGATTCCTCGAAGAGATTCCTTTAACTTAACTCTAAGCTTACAACTTTCTAGGGTATGATGGCTAGCATCTTATTTACGAATGCTAAATTCACCAACCAGCAGAAAGTGCTCTATGTATGCCGTGACCGAGATTCGATCTCATGACCGTTGGCTTAGAAAATTCAAGGCTATCCTCTACGCCATGGGCTGCGGCTAGAGAAGAAGTCTTAGAGGATCTAACAGTGAGCTTAAATTTTAATTAAAGTGAAGATGATTGATTCCATGAGGTTAGAGAATGTGAGAGATTTTATCTAGCGCAATCTTAAAATTTCAATAGGGAAAGTAATAAAAAGGACAATTTTTTCTGTCAGGTTCGTTTACATGGTAAAATAGTTGCACGCCTATATATAAAAAAAAACAAAATACGGTGGTCAAATCGTTCGCAAAATATTTGGACCATTAACGGGGAAATGTTTTGAAAAATAAACAAAACGAACTCTTTACCGAGCACCTGGCTGGTTTCCAACCAGAAACTTTTCAATGAAAAATCTTTCCTTGATGTCCCGGGGATAAATAAGGAGAGAAAAAAAAATTAAAACATGATGTATAGTACTGGATGAGGCTGACGATCTGTGGAATCTGTGAATCAGTCAGTGTTTCATAACGATCGACACGACAACTGGTTAAATAATCAAAGAAAACTACCTCCACATGCCACCATTTTCCCTGCATACCAGTTCAATAGGTCTAATAAAGTTAAAACTCTGTTTTTTGTTATACCTGGAATTGTTACATTTCGCGGAAAAAGTGGTGGTGTGAGACAAAGTCTGAAATGTTGTTTTTGAGCCAAAAGGGGATAATTGGGTAAATTTGTCATAACTTCGATATGAAAAAAAAACATGGATCATTGTTTACATTTTAGATGGCGCACGTGCTGCCCAAAAATAAAAATCGAATAATTTCTTCATGGGGCGCCATCTCAAAAACCACTTGTACAAACGGTTCCAAAATTTGCACATGTTAATATAACATTACAAGGCAGATTCTCTAAAATTTACTTCAACTTCCATCCTTGCATTCGGAAGTAACTCACTAAACAAAATGTTGCATTTTTCGAATGCACTCCTTATATTAACCATGCATTTACATTACAGTAATGCTTTATATTTAATTGAATGTGACTTTAGGAGTAACTTTTTCTTCTTAAACCTCTCAAAATTGGAGCAAAAGTACATGATAGAGCTGTTTAAAAATGAAAAAAACTCTACGGAAGGTTGGAGAGCGTCTCCATGCATCTGATGCTCTCATAAAATCGTGAGAAAATTCAATATCTCCCCTCCTACCAAATCTATTAAAACATACTTTTCTTCAGTGAATATGTCCGGAAAATAGATTGGACATAGATTCAGACGCCGTGCACACTTACGAACGGAGATATAGTGGCTTTTTAACCCCCAATACCCCTTTTTATGGTAAAAAAAATCCAGAATAAACATTAATTTGGACTAGAAAACTTTGTAAATAGACCTATTTGGTGTGATTTTTTTCCGAAAAGTTTTTTCGAATAATAGAATGAAGACTGTTTGAGCTACCATCGCTTCGATAAATGGAATAATGATTGGTTTAACCCTAAATTCTCCTGCATTTTTCAATTATTTATGAAAAAAAGTTCGGACATGAAAATTTCGAACCAAATGATAGATCTCATGTGTGATTTTTTTAAAGGAGAAATCGAGTAAAGGCTGTTTGAGCAACCGCACGCATCTGAAATTCTAGTTATGGCCGTTTTACCCTCAGGTTCACAACATTTTTCAAATAATACAGAAAAAGTGTGAACATACTGAAATTTATTTAGCAAATGAGACCTGTTTCGTGTTTTTTTTTCTGAGGAATCTTACGAAAGCTTCTTGAGCCACCGCACACACCAAGAAATGAAGTTATGGCTGTTTTATACTCAGTTCCCCTCATTTACCAAATCAGACTTTCGTTATGTGATTTTTTCTGAGGAACTGAATGATGGCTTTTTAAGTCCCTTTTGGTGAATTAGGGGAATTGAAGGTTAAAACAGTCATCAGTTTCCGATGCCTGCGGTGGCTCAAACAGCCTTCATTCTTTTCTTCGCTGTTCGCTGTACGATAATTTTTATTTGGTTCAAAAATTTCGATTCCGAACATGCTTTTTCTGAAATATTTGTTAAATGTAGGGGAATTGAGGGAAAAAATTCATAGCTTAATTTACCGATGTATGCAGTGGATTAATTAGCCATTAGGCCGGAACAAATTTCTAATTCTTCTTTTGTCAATCGGAGTTGGAACATCGCGAGGGGGGGGGGGGGAGGACAATAAAAAATAATGCGAAAAACAAATAAATTGGAATAAATTGCACGAAAGTTTGTATGCAACTAAAATACATACTATATCATTGCATGAAACCTATAAATCAAGTATTTTTTTAACGAAAAATTCAATAAAATCAAGAATACAAAATGTGTGTTGACTTCCGTCTTCCAAAATTTGGTTTTCGATCTTGTAATCTTTCGAATATTTGAATTTTTATTTGAAATTTACTTAAAATACTTCAAACTTTATTAATTCCCCCCTTCGGGATTTTGGAAATTTCGAAGGAAGGGGGGGGGGGGGTAACAAAAGAAGAAATTTATATTTGTTCCAGCCATATTGGATTCCTAAACAAAAAAAACCCACAAGGAAGTTTCGATTTATTCAAATTATCAAGTCCTTAACTTGATTTTTGGAAAAAATCACACTAGAAAAGTCCATTTGGTGTAAAATTTTCAAGCCCAAACATGTTTTCTCTGAAATATTTTAAAATATTCAGGGGAATTAAGGTATTTTCTGAAGCGTGCGGTGGCTCAAATAGCGTTCATTCGATTCCTCAACAAAAACAAATCCCTTGATGCGTCTCATTTGCTTCAAAATCTTGTAGTCCAAGCTTTTTCTGAACTTAATTGAAAATGATGGGAAATTGGGGATAAAACGGTAATTACTTCAGCTTCCGAAACGTGCGGTAGGATCAAACAGCCTTCATTCGATTCTTCGGAAAAAAATCACATATGATACTTGTCATTTGGCTAAAAATTTTTAAGTCGGAATTACTATTTTTATATTTAATTGAAAAATATAAGGGAATCGAGGGTGAAATCAGTTATAACTCTATTTTTTAAAGCATTTGATGGCTCAAACAATCTTCATTCCATTCCTCGAAAAAAAAATCACACTGGATATGTTTTTTGTTCATAATTTTTTTTGTCCAAATCAGTGTTTTCTGGATTGTTTACAAAATATAGGGGAAATAGGGTTGAAAAAACACTACAATCTCCGTTCGTAATCAATCGGTTATAAACGGTCATTTTCACTAAAAGACGTAAACATATATTTCCATAGGAAAAAAATTGCATTTTTTCGCTGTTTATACACTTTTTTCCCCACTGTGTACTGTAGTGGAAGTGCGAACGACAGTTTGAACAAGAACCTGGAAGAATCCATGCTAAAATCGGGAAAAAATGAGAAATGCATTCTTTTGAAAAACTATGACTAGGATCAAAAAGTTTAGAAAACAGCAGTATTGTTTTGATTAACATAGTCCAAACCAATCGTGTGGCAATCCCTAGCTTTTTTATCAAAAAAGTAAACAAAACTGATGTTGAGAAAAAAGACCTTTTTTTACTGTTTTGTGGTCTGGCTGGACCCTTTTCCCCCTTACGCCCCTCCCAAAATAGTAGGTACCGAAATCTCACAAAAAGTATGCAAATCGTAGTCAGTAAATCATTCAGGCCAATCAAAAAATACATGAAGTGAATTTTTTCCAATGTCCCTTTCAAAGAAGGCAATTCATTAAACAAATGGCTACTGAGTTTTAAAGAAAATTAAAAAAAATTAATATTATTAAATTATTAAATTTTGGAAAGATTTCGTGAAACCGATTATATCAGCGGTTAAGTTAAAAGAGGGGTGGATGCCGGTCACTGTACCTTAGAGTGTGTCGTTTTGTAACTTTTTAGAATTTCTTAAACTCTTTCGTTTGGAAAATTTTCATTTTGGTCAATTTTCCGTAATATTATTTACACAAGAACGTTATTGCTTTAAGAGCAATGAAATGTTCTTATGAAATAATTATCATGAAATTTTCTATCATTTGCAAAAAATGGGTTACCACAAATTAAGAATTACCAGGTGCCATGGTAAATTAACCTTCTATTTTTACTTTAAGGAGCTCTTATTAAGATGAAATTTAAGTTTTAGTTTAAAGCATTCATAGAGTTATACCTGTGGTTATACGTTTCCGTTTTAAAAGTTTGATCATGTCAAAACCAAACACGAAGAAATTAGTTTCCCCTCATTCGAGGAACTTGCTGCAATATAAACCTTGATTGCAGAGTTATGCAAATGATTCCGTGGTTTTCGCGTTATCCACTACCTATACCATTTTCTTAACGCGTGGAACTGCAGCACATTTTATAATTCCACCCTCAATAGAGAAAGCTTTGCCCCAAGGGCGATTAACGACCGTAATTCCTGAAAGATGAAGCCACCAGAAGTCTTGTTTGACTTCTTCCCTTCATCCCACAAAAACCTACCTTGCTGGCACATTCGAAGCAAGTCGAAACCACCTTGCTGATGACGTTCATTAAATTTTTGGTTTCGTTGATGACGTGGTCCACCTTCACGAAAGTGGCCGCCTTTCCGACGGTTGAATCTTTGACGGTGAACTGAAGGGTTTGCACGTAGGTTGGCACTTTGTCCAGATGGTCCAGCAGCTCTTTTTTGGCCGGACCAGCCGGGACTTGATAGGAGAATTGGCGCACCACTTTGTACAACCGATTCGCTTCCTCAGCAAAGTACTCAGCCTGGGTGAAGAGGTCCTGCGTTGTCCGGAGACTGCCCTCGCCCCGGGTGAACTGGTACATGGAAAACGCCATCGATGACATGTTTTTCGCTCTAAAGGGAAGGAAAAAAGGAAGAAAAAATGTTAGAAATCAAAACAAGGACGTTGCACGGATTCTTTTGAAAAGTTTTTTGAGAAAAACAGTCCACTTAACTTTGCTATCGTCCAACATTTTTTAATGAAATCAAAAGATTAAAATGTAATCATCCAATGTGCATCGCTCCTGTTCTCTAGCCTGCACCGGACGAAAGGACCTTCATCCTGCATTATCCTATTATTCGTATTAAAAGCTTCTGGGGGTATTTTTAATGCACCAGAGATAATGCTAAAAATTCGCGTCCCTGACTGCTGCCAGTCGGCGGACGTCAGCGCCATAATCTTGTTACCTTTAAGCTTTTCTCTCCGGTTCGGTTTGGTCCCTCTCATCGGACCATTTAACGTTCAACGAAGCATCCACTTCTCCACTATTCCGGCAATGGGGCTTCACGTTGCATTTTTTCAAATGCCACTCCGTCCGGTGTGCCGGTAAAAGCTTCCTGGAGGGAGAATTTCTTTTAGATTTTTATTTTGTTTCATGTTCTGAACCAGAATTATCAAACTTTTTCATTCAAACGTTACTTGAGAATTACTTTTTAAAAGCTAATGATGAAATTTTAATCGGATTTTAACCAAGTTTTTCCATTTTTCCTTTTTTTTTTTCAAAATTTTATTCAACGAATGGTTACTCCTTTTAAAATGGAATATATCTAGAAGAGTGGCTATAGATGAACCGGAAAAGTTTAACGATCAATTTTTGATACCCAATCAAACACATTTTGTGAGTTTGCCCTAAAAAAATGAACTGTACCAAATTTCAGCTCAATCGGACTTGTTTTAGGGGTTTATCAAAGCGCTCAAAATATCGTTATTTTACCCTTAACCCTCCAAAGCTGTTCGGGTCAATATGACCCGAAGCGCACATTTCAAACATCTTTAACATCATTCCAATATACTGATGAACTGGTAATTTTGACACACCAAGTATGATCTATGAAAATAATGACCAAATTAATGACAAAAAAAAATTAAAATTTGAATTTTGAAAATCGGTTCATTGGGAATAGAAATACAGTTAAGAAAAGCCAAAATTGGATATCGTTTTTTTAAAGTAAGATTTTTTCTACCGGAAGATCTGTGATAGAGGTAAAAACTTTCATTGGACCTCAACATATCTATACATTGTCAGATAGATGGATTCTTGACGATTTCAAACATCAATGAAACACTCAAATACAGAAGAGCTGTAAGAAGTTTTGAGTATTTGAAAAATAAAATAGATTTTTCAGACTTTTTACTTTCTGAACCAGTTTCTGATAACCTGGAAATACATATCGACTTTATTTTGAAATGTTGAGTTATTAGAATAAATAAACTACACAATGAATATAATATCATCAAAATCGGTTAACATTTACAGCCAGGAGAACGAAATCAAACTACAACTCGAATTTCCCCGAAACGGATATTTGACGAACGGCTATGTAAGGTTTAAAACACCTTTGGAGAGACCAAAGGAAATCTGAATAATCTGAAATGCATAAAACGCAAAATCTGTTGTAATCTCTAAAATAATTGACTTTAGTATTTAAAAATCAACTCAAAGTAAATAGGAAAAATCGAAATGTTAATGCCAAATTACATAGAAATACATGAAATATCGGGCTAATGTGTTATATCGAAGGAAAAATTTGCAAAAAAAATCGACTTTCTAGATCTTCAATTGTTTTTTTTTGGAAAAACCGACTAAGTGCCAGAAAGTTTATTTTTGGTTAAATTTTTTTCCAAGATTACTCCAGATCTCGACTTTTTATGCATTTTCAAGTCATTTGGCATCAAAATTAAAATTTCAATTTTTCGAATGTCTGAAACTTTGAGCTCACTCTTGAGCTCTCCGATTGAGCTGAAATTTTGTACAAGTCAATTTTTGGGTCAGTACCAGTATGACTACCGTAATCTGAGGTAGTATTCAGTGATGGTTTGAATCATTTGACTTATTTTTGAATCATTTGGTTATAACTTCTTTTGAAAACATTTTTCCATGAAATGATGTTCTAAACTTTAGTAGATACAGATCTAAGCTACAACTTTCTTGTATGTCATAAATATGTATCTTCAATGTGGTATGAATTGTAGGATTTAATCCAACCCGCTAATCCAAATGATTGTGATTACGATCATTGCTCAAAAATTTAAACTTTTCGATTTCTCATTCATAAGGCATAAGAGATACAGGTTTGTGTTGGTCACAAAAGTTGCAGCTAAGATCTAGTTCTACTAAAGTTTAGAACATCATTTCTGGGAAAAATGTTTTCAAAAGAAGTTATAAGCAAATGATTCAAAATTAAGTCAAATGATTCAAACCATCACTGGTAGTATTGATAACTTTTTTCAATATTTTTCGATTATTTTTTCTGGTAAGGGCAATGCGGCATGTTTCATATTTTTAAAACCAGTACTGGACTCCTATGAACGTATAACATGGTTGGAGAAATTTATTTGACTTCTTTAAATTCGATATAAATATCGATTCCGTCTCTGTTCAGAGTTTGATGCTTTGGGGTTACATTGATCAGTCTGGATTTTGACGGTTTTATCAAGTTTTATTGATCATAAAAGATACAAAACACCTTCATACTATTTACAAATGCTAGTTTATCCATTTTGCTTTGCTATTTAACGTTTTCTTTTAAAAACATTTTTAATCGAAAAAATAACAATGATGGTGAATACATTTAGGGGCAAAAATTATAACAATTACTAAATAGTCTCAGCTTCAAAATACAAATCACACATACTCCTAGGCCCTGCCACTATTTTCATTTTCATTTTTTCTTCAAAGTTTTCCAGTTGATAGGTTTCCTATCCATTTTTCCAATACGGGCTTACTTTAGGAAAATGTCCTTAATTTTTAAATTTAAAAAAATTAACATTTAATGACTATAAAAACAGCACTATAACTGTACATATACAAAGAAAAAAATTGTTCGTTCACATTCGACAAACCATTTGCTTCTAAGTACTTTTTGGTATCATCAGGAGAGCTGTTTGTTTGCGAGCCTTGAAAAAATAGGTATTTTAGGATTTTGAAATTACATTTTTACATACAAAAAAAACTTTCAAATTCAAACCAAATTTTGCATATTTGATACTTATATAATAGGCTTTCCAAGGTAGAAAACAGTTTTCAAAAATTCAAACTATAGGCTGAGTTATTGATGATAATATGGAAAAATTTATTGTTGGTCAAAGTTACTCCGGTGATCAAAGTTACCCCGTTTTATGATACCTTAGAGCATAAATTCATTTAAAGATTTTCTATTTAATTCAATTGGAAGAAATATTTTCTCTTGATTTAAATTGTTTAAAAGCTTTAATGGATTTTTATTCACAGACAAATTAAACATAGGAACACAAAAAAATTAAACAAGAACAACAGGAACTTGAAAAAATCATCCGTCGGCCGTGGTCCTGTGAAAATGCAAGCACTTGCAGAAAATTTTCAGTATTAAATTCTTAATAAACACCTACACATCCTGAATCCTCTCATAGCTTATTCAGATTCACATTTTGATTCAATTTTTTATTCTTATCGCAAGTCAAATCAAAATATCTTTTGAATCAAAAACTGCAGTTTTTATTAAAAGAAATCATTTCTTTGAATTAAAAACAATTTTCTTTGGTTGGAAAAAGTTTTCTTGTTTTCCAAACAGATAAGCAATTTAACCATTTATTTACAATCAAAGAATTTGTTTCACATCGAAGACCAAAAATATTGTTTTTAAAAAAAACTAATTCTTTCTTTTCAAAAAAATTTTTTTTTCAAAAAAAAACTTCTCTGATTCAAATAAAACAGGAGTTTGGTTCGAGAATGAATGACCCTAACAGAGGACGAATGAAATTAGAATGACGCTAACGGGTTAACACGTTCGTTGCCATGGGACCCATATTCGGGTGACGGGTGTATTTCCTGGGAGGCCCCGTCACATCAACGTATGTTTATATCTTGAACAAGACGAATAGATGCATGTCTCAAGTCTCCCGACATGTATGGGAGACTTTAAGTAACCAAAATGTAAACATAAACAAGTCTCATCAACCGAAATCACAGTTCATGTTGCCGAGTGTTGAAGAACACTATTTTTTTTATTAGTGGATATAAAAATTGTTCTGCTTTCAAACCAAAATTCAGTCTATTATAAGAAACGTGTGATTTAAAAACGACACGGAAAATAATGAAGAGGTAAAATTTACCGAGATAGCAAGGCGAACGTGCGTGAAAGCCAAAAAGGAACTTCTACCTCTTTGAGGTGAAACCTCACAGCGAAGTAAAATTTACCTGAATCGAGGTTGGAAAAAAGATTCAATTCACCGAGAAAAAAAGGTGAATCCAAAAAAGGTAAAACTTACCTCGTAGCGACGTGAAGTTGACCTGGATTGAGCTAAACAAAACTATACAATAATTCATAAAAAAAGTAAATATTTGCCAAACTTATTTATTGAGGTCAAGCTGGTTTGTCGTTCGGGAAGGATTTTCACATTTTGGGCTTTGTGCCCAAAATGTGAAAATCGGAACAGAATGATAAGTGTTTTCTTAGATATCATTTGGTTGTGCTGGTTCTTTTCATAATACTTTGCTTTTGTTTCAGATCGACCCACAGAGCTTCAAGGTGTTTTTCACGTCATCCTACAGATATCGTCCCGGAAAAGCCGGACCTGAACGTACCTGACGGACCTTTTACCTTTTAAATCAGTGAATGGAAAACCGGTAGTATTTACTATTTTCTAGGTGAATGCGAAAAAGGTAAAATCTACTTTTTTGCTAGGTGAATGTGAAAAAAGTTTAATTTACTTTTTTGCTAGGTGAAAAAGTTAAAATTTACTATTTTGCTAGGTGAATGAAAAAAGCTAAAATTGATCTAGAAAAATTGGTGGAAAAAAATCACTTCGGTTCTCGGTAAATTTAACCTTTTTTTTTTTACTATCCGTGGATATGCCGGCAAAAGGAAAAAGGTATTTAAATACGCTGGAAAATTTATTAAAAATATCATCCGAACATAATCAGTGAAAAAAAAAATCTAAAGAATCTGATTCCAAATGCAAGCGACTTTGATTGTGAGTTTGATTTAATCTGTTTTTTTAATATTTCATTGAACTTTTTTCTTGAAACCACAAGGAAAATACTTCAAGTGTCCTGAAAACTTTAGGCCAATTTGATACTTGTTGCCTGAATTCCGCCCTCTGGAAATCCTCGGAAATAAAAAAAACTGTTTGTATATTTGGTGCCAGTTGAAAATGATAATATTCCAGGATTTAGCTACTGGAAATTGTGCTTTGTTGAAAAGAAAAGTAGGATTTTTTGATGTGAGAAGAATTTAAAGTAAATTTATTATGAAATTAGCTGACCCGGTAAACTATATTTAGTAATAAATCGTTGGAAAATGTTTGACTTCATTTACACGTCCTTTATTGCTTCGTGCTCCTGTAATAATTTTCATGAAAATCGACTTAAAATTGTTCGAGTTGTGTCTCATTTCAAGTTGATTTTGTATGGGAGCCCCCCTTTCATAGAAAGTTAGCTTCTCGAAACTTTTATAAAAACCATCTCTGAACCGAAAAACCCTCAGATACCAAGTTTTATTTAATTTAGACCGTCCGTTTATACGTGATAATCTTACAACGAAAAAGCCTCCATTTTATTGTATAAGATTTCTGTTTAATTTGTGTATGTTTATTCTATTCGAAAAATATAATTCATTATTTTAATTTATTTTGGACTTCTAAGCTTTGCAGAATTAAAACCACCAGCATTCAGTAATGTTTTACCCAAAATTTTACTATTTGGTCCGAAACTAGGGATCAATTCGAAAAAAAACTTTTTTTTACAATCAAATGGTAGTTTTTAATTAAATCGATATTTTAAGTCAGGGCTGCAAACAATATATTCGTGCTTTTTTTTTCAAACGATTTTTTTTTATAATTATTGGCCAAAATCTTCTTTCTTGTACAATATATTTTTCAACGTGTAGAAATAAATGAAACGTCGAGCTATAAAAAAAAATTGGCAAAAAATTGACTTCCTTGGACTTTGACTGTTTTTTGGAAAGGAAAATCGACCGTTATTTGGAAAATCGACTAAGTTCCAGAAAGTTTTTGTTTCATGAATTTTCAAGTCATTTGATATAAAAACTTAAATTGCAATTTTTCGAATTTCTGAAACTTTGAGCGCTTTGAAGCACTCTCAAATGAAGTCCAATTGAGCTAAAAATTGGCTCAGGTCAGTTTTGTGAGAAAATCTACAAAATGTTTACGGTCGAGTGGTTTTTCGAAATACTTGATAGTTTCATAACGTTAACTGTGTTAATTTTGTTATTTGTTGCACATTTTGAAAAGTTTGCTTTGCGAAATATTTTTCTAAAGCTGTGGTTGTCTTATTTATTTCTCAACACTATTTCTATTTCAGCCGTTTTCAATATTAATTTAATTTACAGAAAATCAGTTTTCTGAACATTTTCCAACTTTTTTTTGGTGTAAAATGATTATGACTACGAATGATTATTGTGTTGCAAATTCATGAAGTTAAACTGCTGCTGTTGAAATTTAAGTAATGTGTAAAACAAATTTTATTAAATTTATGGTTTTTACCGTGATTGATGTTTTTTTTAGTAATTTTGGCTATTTTCGGTCTAGGGATTCTATCAGCATAGTTGTTTGATAGAGTCCCTAGACCGAAAATAGCCAAAATTACTACAAAAACATAGTTTATTATATAACGATTACTTTTCTTTTAAATGTGATAAAAATAAGACATCGCCTAAGGTTTATAAAATAATTTCAAATCATCAGAAACAAGGGATTCAAATCAGATGAAATTTATTTAGTCGATATTTTCATTTTGCGAAACTTTACTGCTGAGAACGAATGTCATTTAAAGTAATCATTGATCAAAATCGATAGTTTCAAGCAAACGTTTTTTCAAAATGTTATGCATCGAGAAAATACATAAATTTTTTTTACTGTGAGAAGAGAAGATTTGTAGACCTTGAATAATGATTCAAATCAATAGTTAAATAGGTTAGAAAGGTTCAAAAGGATAACGTTAAAATATAGACCTTGTTCATCTGCGATATAAATTGACAAAATTTGTTATGTTTGTCCCTTAAATGTTGTTCGAATCTTTTGGAAACCTTTGCTACAGCAGAACTTAATAATTAATTGATTTCAAGGACTCAAGGAACAACAACTATTTTTTTTACAGACAATTAAATAACAAAAAACTGTTACGGCTCAAAATAGAAAATTCTGGACAAAAAGTATTTTGCCTGTGAAAAGGTTTTAGAAATTCAAATATGCATTTAAGGGGGGGAGGGGGGGGGGGGTTGGATCTAACGGGTAAACAAAAACACCATTTTCGCGATTTTTTCTAGAGCTATCGTTCAAACAAATCTATTCCAATTTTTTGCATTATACAAAGCATTGTTAAAAAAACATTTAGGGTGATTTGCCAATCGTTGTCCCCTTACCCATTGTTGCACGGAATGACCTAAATTGTCAATATTTCAGCTGTTTTTTAAGTTTTTCCCAAAAATAATACTGAATCATTTTAATTGGAATGTTTACTCATGAAATGAGGCTTTTACGATATTATTTTGCTGTAAAATATGCATCTAACGACAGTTTTAATTTTGATTGTTTTTTTCGCGCCATTTTTGTGCTAATTACACTAGTTTACAAAATTTAAAAAAAATCGTGAACTTGATTAACTGACCAACATTTTTAATGCACAATCGTGCGCTGAATTCGAAAATGAAATTCAAAAAAATCTCAGTAGAACCGTTTTTGAGTTATGCTCCAAATATGAAATTTCGAAAAAATTAAAAAAGTTCTTGTACTTAGATTAAAATATCTCGGGCGGCATAACAGTAATTTGAAATCCCTCTTTTGCATATTGAAGGTGAATAAGTTTTCTATCGATCGTCTGAAAATTTTTTTTGCGTTTGACCAACAGTATTGCTGATATTAGTGACTTTATAAGAAAAAAAATTCTAAAAAAAGCATTTTTTTTAGAGAAAATTTTGTTTCAACGAAAGTTTTAGACTCGATGGTAGCATTTAAAAAATCTGATTTTTGTTTGCGCTTGAAAATCAATTTGAAACAAAGATTTCAAGTGGTTATTTATCGAAATCGGCTGAAAATTGAAGAAGTTATGGCTACTTTACCATAACTGAAATTTTTGGAGTTTTTAATTATTTAACGAACCGCAGTACACTTATCATAGTATAGGGAGAATGAAACATGATAAATCTCTTTCGCTCCAAGTCAAAATTATTTATAAGCTTACCAGAAGGTCACATGCCAAGTTTCAGGAAGATCTGACCATAGGGAGGGGTTGCTTGAGTCTCAAACGTGAATAAAATTTTGAGGTATTTTGCCCGGAAAGAACGAAAAATACTGGTTTTTCATCAATAACTTATTTCATCACTAGCTGATTGTTTTTTATGGTTGGTTTTCTTAAAGCCTAAGTTGAGACAAATATTTCACCCGAAGACTGTAACTCGATTGGATTTGAAACAGAAAAGTTATTGCAGTTCAAAGGCCGCAAATTTTGTCCAACACGCAATGAGTACTTTTTACTCATTGTGATTATACGAGAATTTTCGACCAAAATACAATCTTTGAACCGCAATAACTTTTCTGTTTCAAATCCAATCGAGTTACAGTCTTCGGGTGAAATATTTGTCTCAACTTAGGCTTTAAGGAAATCAACCATAAAAAACAATCAGCTAGTGATGAAAGAAGTTATTGATGAAAGACCAGTATTTTTCGTTCCTTCCGGGCAAAATACCTCAAAATTTTATTCACGTTTGAGACTCAAGCAACCCCTCCCTATGGTCAGATCTTCCTGAAACTTGGCATGTGACCTTCTGGTAAGCTTATAAATAATTTTGACTTGGAGCGAAAGAGATTTATCATGTTTCATTCTCCCTATACTATGATAAGTGTACTGCGGTTCGTTAAATAATTAAAAACTCCAAAAATTTCAGTTATGGTAAAGTAGCCATAACTTCTTCAATTTTCAGCCGATTTTGATAAATAACCACTTGAAATCTTTGTTTTAAATTGATATTCAAGCGCAATTGAAAATCAGATTTTTTAAATGCTACCATCGAGTCTAAAACTTCCGTTGAAACAAAATTTTCTCTAAAAAAATGCTTTTTTTAGAATTTTTTTTCTCATAAAGTCACTAAAATTAGCAATACTGTTGGTCAAACGCAAAAAAAAATTTTCAGATGATCGATAGAAAACTTATTTACCTTCAATATGCAAAAGAGGGATTTCAAATTACTGTTATGCCGCCCGAGATATTTTAATCTAAGTACAAGAACTTTTTTAATTTTTTCGAAATTTCATATTTGGAGCATAACTCAAAAACGGTTCTACTGAGATTTTTTTAAATTTCATTTTCGGATTCAGCACCCGATTTCAAATTGGAAATGACCTTCAGTTTACTGAGTTCAAAAATGCTGTAAACTAGTGTTATTAAACAAAATCTTAAGATTCCTTCTAAAGCATTTAAGCTTTTACGTCAGAACAAAACATTTTTCGAATCGGTTTTCTTTACGAAATGTTTGTTGGACAATTTAAACACCATGTTTTTGGAAAAAAAATTCTATCCATACAGAACCAAAGAAAATATAGGATCGTGCAACAACTGATCCGCTAAATCTCCTTTTGCCCCATTGTTGTACACAAGTCCGTTGTAAGATTTGTATGAAAATTTCAAATTTATTAACTTATATACCTCCAAAAACTTTGTTTGGTTGTCTTTACTGCCAAAAATAGCAATAAAATCTTTGGAAGCAATTTATTAGCAATGAAAAAGCACAACGTGTTTTTAATTTGTACGGGAAATGAAAATTTTCATTCAAAAATCACCAGAGATGAACTGAAAGTTTGAAAAACTTATTTTTTGGATTTTTGAAATATTTTTTGGTTCTTGTAATACATTCCATGTTTTTTATTCAGCCTATTCGAACAAAAAAAATTCAAAAAAAAAATTAAATTTTGGTGTTTATGATTGCTAATTAGAAAGCTGTTTAACCGTAAGCTGAAAATAAAAAATCGCAATCAATTGTTTCGCATAGCCAATGAATTTATTAGTTTATATAACCTTCGCAAAAACATGTCATGAAATTATTGAAAGCTCCAGCAAGCGAAGCCTGCAATTTTACAATACTTTTTAATGGATTTCGATTTTTATTTTGAAATGTTAATAACTTTTTTCATGAAATACTTTGCTCCTTCTCATGTTAGCAAAAAATTAAGCATAAAATTAGCTTAAATCAATATCCAATCAAATACAAACTTCATTTCAAGCTTATTTGAATTCCTGGATGATTTCATATGCAAAAATTTCTCCTTCCATGCAAATTCCCTTACAAAATTGAACACGTTTGTTGATGACATGCAGCGCAACTGAAAAAAACTTGGATTGTCTTTTAATATGACATGTATTTGCTGAATAAGTGGATATTTACGTTTAACTATTATTTTTTAGTAATTTCTGTGCTCATAATTAATTGTTTTACACCTAGAATTTTCATATTTTATGTTGATTTTCAATAATTCAGCCTCTATCCAAAGACACTTCATATTTCCATTTTTTTCTATCTAAATATTAAAATTGAAGTTGTGAGATAATTAAACTCGTTGAAAAACATATCTATGTATTGAAAAGTCAGTCAACTTGAAATATCTGAAAAGTGTCAAAGTCACTTAAACTGCTTTGGCTTTGAGGGACTACTTTTTTATCAGATTTATTTTTAGATCCTTCATCCCGACCATTCACTCAACATTTTATGCAAAGAGTTTAAAGACCCCTAAGAACCCCTATTTCTCAAAATTCGAGACGACAAATCTTAAAGAACTGTATTTCATGTCAACAGCAAACCCCTTACTTTTGATTATAATATTGTCAAAATATTGTAAATTGGGAAAATTTCGACCTTCAATCCCAAAAAAAACTCGTAGTCGAAGGTTGAAAGACCCGAAATATTACTTATCATGTGCTATTTTCTCGGAAATTCTAATCAGCCGTCGAACTAGACCGGAGACATTTGAGTGAAGCTTTATTTGTCTCTTATAATTCAGAAAAATAAATAGTCATAACTTCGTGAAGATTGATGAAATGCTACAGAGGTTATATTCATTATAAATAATCCCACTTCATGAAAAAGATATTCAAAATAAATAAATTTTTGAAAAGATATACTCAATAAATCAGACGAACGATCTGAAACTTCGGGCGTGGTTGAGTCCATTTTTAAGCTTTAAATTGATTTTAATAATGTAAAAATCGATCAATTTCAAAGTAAGTCCTAACGCAATTATTTTATAAAATCACATCTTCTCCATAAGGGTAATGTGGGGCAAACAGGTCGCGTCCTTTATTCCTTTCACCAGTAAATAGACGTTTTAAAAAAAGTTTAAAATACCATTCAGTTTATTCTATGGAATTTCAATGACACAACATTTTATGTTGGTGAGACATATAAATAAAAAAGCTCAATACTTGGCAAATAAGGTCAAATAACACTTCACTCAGATGGCTCTGGTTAAATTCAGTGGCAGATTTGAGTTTCTGAGGAAATTTCACGTGTGATAAATGCTATTCCAGACTACTAAAACCGGCGGCTTCGTATTTTTTTTCGATTTTTGGTCCGAATAATCCCATTGTGCAATGGACGGTTTATGTGGAAGACCCCCTTCAAAAGGGGTCGTCCCCAAATTGGATTTCATTTGAACTAGAAGTTCTCATAATAAGCTTCCGTAACAAATATCAGCCTCTTTGACCACATGGTGACTGAGCTTTAAGAAGGTTTTCAAAATGTGCAACCATTGGAAAAAATCGGACAACAATAGGCAGGACATAAATTTTGCCTGTGCAACTATTGGGCACAGACAAGCTGTTTTAAATGATTTTTTAAATTTTCATATCACTTTTTTCGAAGACTTGAACTTTTGGATCTTGTTGACCAATCCTGTAAGAGTGCAATCGACGAAAAAAATCGAGTGATTTCTGTTGGAATGACTAAAATACGGCAAAAACACCAAAATCATGTGCTTAGCTGTGCAACGATTGGCAAATCACCCTAGTAATTTTTTCGTAGAAAAATATTGAAAAATGAGCCGGTGACGGAGCACTTTTGAGAATGCCTTTTAGGAAACAGGATTTGCGGTGGACACTGTATCTCAGCACAGAATCATTTGAAGTCAAAAAATCAGAGCAAAATATTTTCAATAGATGTTTTCCTGGACCCCAACGATTTTATTTAACTTAAAAAAATTATGAAATTTTTGTGGCTGTTTGAAGTAAAAACTACGATTTTTCACGAAAAAATCCGCCATTTTTTATCTTTAAAATTTCCCCAAAATAAAAAAAAAACGTTGGGGTCTGGTATTTTATATGTAGAATGTATGTTCCAAATTTGAAAAGAATCGGATAAGTAGTTTTCAAATGACGATGTCCACGGACTTTAATAATGTGCTTTCGAGAAAAACGCGTTTGAAGTTTCTGCTCTTGCTTTCTTGCAGTATTAGATAGGAGGAGATAAAGGCCTATAATTTATACAGTTTTGCTTCAATTGACTTGAAAATTTGACACAACATTCTTGAAATGTTTTACAATAAGAAAATTAAAAAAAATCGATTTTTTGAAAGTGTTAGCCCCTCCCCCCCCCCCCCCCCCCGCTTAAAGCTTAATTTTTAGAAATTTGCATTTTTTCTATCTGCTCTCATTTTTTAGATAAATTGTCAAAATAGGTGGAAATTCATTAAATAAATTTGTGATCTTTTTAGACAAAATTATAGAACAATTCGTAGATATAGAAAATAAAGGCTTGATCAACATTTAATTTTCTCATAGACCATGAATAATTTTGTCTTCACATGAAAAGTTTTCGAGTTGTTCTTTCTGTGAATCATTCTCAATACTGCAAAATATAGGAATTTTTAAGAATTTGAAAAATCAAAATTACAAAATTATTCAAATTTCTTAAAGTATTAGTCAAAGCGTTTTGCAATCTTCAATACAGTTGTTGAATGAGCTAAAATTTTCAATAACAAATGCTCAAACACTTTCTCGAATAACGACATAAATATCACTTCCATCTGTACCGTTGAGCCGTCAACACGTACGCCGGAGCATCGTATCGTTGCTGTGTACCTGCAGGAACATTTTACATTATTTATTTTTTCCTTACCTGTATTTCAATCAGCACTTTTCAGTGCTAAAATTATTTTCATTTTCTTTTATTCATATTTTCTCTTTTCTTTCCAGCATGGGGAAGTCATCGGCTGGCTCAAGGGCCGGAAGAAAACGGATTGCCGAACCTAATTCAGGTCCATCGCCCAAAAAAGTTGAAATTTCCAATTCATTCGATGTCCTTCATAACATCGGTGATGAGGAAATATTCATATTTAATTCTGATAAGAGTACTAAGAAACCTTCTTCTTCTTATACTCTTAAAAACGAAAAGATTCCACCAATAACGGTCACGATTCCTGACTTCAATGCCTTTCGAAAAGAAATCGTCACTTCCGTCAAGGATGTGAAGATTTCTTTTCAGATCGGTCGAAGGGGAACTGCTCGTATATTGGCGGAATCTTTTAATGATTTTCAAAAGGTTTTAAATTATTTGAATAATAAAAAACACCAATTTTTTACGTACGACGCTAGAAGTGATCGTCCATTTAAAGTTGTACTTCGTGGTCTCACTGGCGATCAGACACCGGATGCGATCACAGCTGAATTAAATTCTTTGTTAGGTTTTTCTCCAATTCAAGTAATTCAAATGAGGAAAAGAACCAACACGAATAATACCAGTAGTGTTGGTTTTGCTCCTGAACTTTATTTGATCCATTTTAAAAAGGATCAGGTTAATAATTTGCAAATTCTTGAAAAGGCTCGTCTTATGTTTCATTGTCGAGTCAAATTCGAACCTTTTCGTAAATCTTCTACCAATTTTTTACAAAACATTACGCAATGTCGTCGTTGTCAAGCTTTTTGTCATGGCACTAAAAATTGTAGAATGAACGCCAGATGCATGTTTTGCGGCTCATTCGATCATGAAAAATCTAAATGCCTTTTTGGTGGTGATAAGCCAAAAACAGAATTTTTTAAGTGTGCGAATTGCGCAGGTAATCATTCCTCGAATTCTCTAGATTGTCCCGTTAGGGCAAAAATTGTTGCTTCTAGGAAAAACCCCAAAGTTTCCAGAAAAGTTTCTTCTCCTCCTTCCTCTTTTTCGTCTACACCCGTCAGACCGGCAAACAACCTGCCTGTTCGCAGTCAGCCTCGGCCTACATTGGAATCACGGCTGGGTAATACCCGAAGTGATTTTAATGTTACCTGGGCTGATTCTGCGCCCCAGACTCGTTGTTTATCGTTCTCAGAGGTGGTTGAAAATGGGTTTCCCTCTTCAGGTTTAACTAATAAAAATGGGAAAAAACCAAGTCTCAACGTTCATGCGAAGGCTTGGGAAAATCCCCGAAATTCAAATACTTTTTCTTCTCCTTCCTCTTCTGATTCTAACAATTTTGTTGATTTGGGTGAGATTACTGAGGAAAAATTAAAATTTTTGCATCAAAATTTAATGGAAATGATGCAACTTATGTTGAAAGCAAATTCAATGTTTGAAGCTTTCCAAACTTCTTTTAATTATGCTAACAAAATTATTATGACTTTACGATTCCCTCATGGATCCAAATAGATGTTTAAATATTATGAATTGGAACGCTAGATCTTTGCTGGCTAACCAAGACGAGTTCTTTTTATTTTTGAAAACTCAAAACATACATATTGCTGCCATCACTGAAACTTTTTTAAAGCCAGACAATAACTTGAAAAGCAATGCTTTCTTTAAAATTTTGCGAAATGATCGACTTGATCGACAAGGTGGGGGTGTAGCTATTGTCATCAATAGTCGTCTCAAATTTAGACTTCTTCCTTCTTTCAATACAAAAGTCTTAGAAACAATTGGAATTGAATTAGAAACTTCTATGGGGAAAATTATAATTGTTGCCGCATATTTGCCTTTTCAATGTAGCGGTGAACAGAAAAATTTTTTGAAGGGAGATTTACAAAAACTCACCAGAAATAAATCTAAATTTTTTATTATTGGTGACTTTAATGCAAAACACCGATCTTGGAATAATATTTCATCAAATTCAAATGGGAATATTTTGTTTAATGACTGCTCTGCAGGTTATTATACTGTTGAATATCCTAATGGGCATACTTGTTTTTCTTCAATTAGAAATCCTTCCACAATTGATTTGGTTCTAACGGATTTAGGCGAGCATTGTAGTCAATTAGTTACTCATGCGGACCTCGATTCAGACCACCTTCCAGTCACATTTTCTTTATCCCAAAGTCCCATTGAAAACCCTTTAAAATCAACTTTTAATTTCCAAAAGGCTAACTGGGAGCGATATATGAATTTTATTGAACGTAATTTAGATGTAAACGTTCCATTGAATTCAATAGAAGATATTGATTTGGCTGTAGAAAATTTGACAACTTCAATAGTCAATGCTAGAGCCGCTTCAATACCTAAAGTTGAACATAAATTTAATCAACCTTTAATTGATGATGATCTTCAGTTTTTGATACGACTGAAAAACATTCGTCGACGCCAATATCAACGTACTAGGGATCCTTATTTGAAATTAATATATTGCGACCTTCAAAAAGAGATCAAACGTCGTTTAAATTTCATTCGTAATGAAAATTTTTCTAAAGCAGTAGAGGACATAAAACCCTACTCAAAGCCATTTTGGAAATTAACTAAAATTCTAAAAAAGCCCCAGAAGCCAATTCCTACTTTGAAAGATGGGGATAAACTTCTTTTAACTAATTCAGAAAAAGCTCAAAAATTAGCCCAACAATTTGAGTCTGCTCATGATTTTAATTTAAACGTTGTAAGTCCAATTGATGCTCAAATTTCCCTAGAATTTGATGATATTCTTTCTAAGCAAATTGTGTTTGAAAGTTCTTGTGAGACAAATATTGATGAACTTAAATTGATTTTCAAAAAATTTAAAAATATGAAAGCCCCGGGGGAAGATGGGATTTTCTATATTCTTATTAAAAAGTTGCCTGAAAGCACTTTAAATTTTTTAGTTAAAATCTTCAATAAATGTTTTCACTTGGCTTATTTCCCCAATAAATGGAAAAATGCCAAAGTAACTCCAATTTTGAAACCTGGAAAAAGTGCTTCAGAGCCTTCAAGTTATCGACCAATTAGTTTGCTTCCTTCTTTAAGTAAACTATTTGAGAGAGTTATTTTGAATAGAATGATGATTCACATTAATCAGAATTCTATTTTCCCTGATGAACAATTTGGTTTTCGTCATGGACATTCTACTACACATCAACTTTTGAGTGTAACTAATATGATTAACGCTAGCAAATTTGAGGGTTATTCAACTGGTGTTGCTCTTCTTGATATTGAAAAAGCTTTTGACAGTGTTTGGCACAAAGGTTTAGTAGCTAAATTAGCTCGATTTGATTTTCCTGTATATCTCACCAAAATTATTCAAAATTATTTGACTAGCCGAACTTTGCAAGTAAGCTATCAAAATTCATGCTCTGAAAGGATACCCATTAGAGCTGGTGTCCCTCAGGGTAGTATACTTGGGCCTATTTTATACAATATTTTTACTTCTGATCTTCCTGATGTCCCAGAAGGAAAAGGTAGAAGATTATTTGCTGACGATACTTTGCTTTCAGCCAAAGGTCGAAATTTACGGGTGGTACGCAGTAGATTGCAACAAAATTTAAATTCCTTTTTGAATTACTTGAAAATGTGGAAAATTTCTCCTAACGCTTCCAAAACTCAACTTATTTTATTTCCCCATAAGCCAAGAGCAAATTTTTTAAAACCTAATGAAAATCATTCCATAACTTTTAATGGGGTTTCATTAGAATGGTCTGATCACGTGAAGTACCTGGGACTTACACTTGATCGGAATCTTACTTTTAAAAATCACATTGAAGATATTCAATCTAAATGTAATAAATATACTAAATCTCTTTATTCTCTCATCAACAGGAAATCCAGGTTGTGTCTGCGAAATAAGATGTTAATCTACAAACAGGTATTCCGACCAGCGATAATGTACGCAGTTCCGATTTGGTCTAGCTGCTGCGCGACGAGGAAGAAGGCCATCCAGAGGATTCAGAACAAGGTTCTGAAAATGATTTTGCGGCTTCCACCTTGGCACAGCACCGAAGATCTTCATCGGATTGCGGGCATTGAATCGATCGAAGAGATGGCCAACAAAATCATCTCCAACTTCAGAGGCAAATCGATGCAGTCTTCCATCGCAGAGATTCGTTCTCTCTATAATTAGTTTTAATTTAGGATAGTTTTAGTTTTTAGTAGTAAGTTTAAAATATTTTTTGACATTACAGGATGTTCTCCTACATA
Organism: Uranotaenia lowii; assembly: GCF_029784155.1. Lineage (NCBI taxonomy): Eukaryota > Metazoa > Arthropoda > Insecta > Diptera > Culicidae > Uranotaenia > Uranotaenia lowii. The sequence goes on along the minus strand of NC_073692.1, from coordinate 335,292,143 downwards.
AAAATACATGATTGCACTCAGCAAAATTAATTCAAATAAATAAATTATAGTGATTAATAAACTATAGGGCTCTGAAAGTTCATTATTGAACCGAACACCTTATTTAATGTATTAATATAATATAAATGTAATGATGAATTGGTACTAATAAAGATATATTTAAAAAAAAAAAAAAAACGACATAAATACATATATTAAAATATGATTTTTTTTTCATGTTGGATTATGATTCTAGCAGATATGAAATATCGATTTTATTCAAAAAAAATTAATTTAAAAAAATCACACGCCAATTCACTAAAACTTGAGGTGATACACTAAATCTGAAAAATTATTTGAGTTCACAACGTCACAGTCTTCTATAATCAGTTACTAAAAAACAGACACAAAAAATGCTGTTTCCCTCGAAACAAAAAAAAGTTATAAAAGAAAAATTTAGAGCTGAAGGGGCATAAGTGCAACAATTACAAATTTGAAGTCAATAATGTCAATCGGTTCCTCATATTTGGATTTTTATTTGATGCTGTTTTCTGAGATTATGTTTTTCATTTTAATCTCATTATTGGTTTGTTCTAACTGAAACGAGAGAGTTGGAAACTTTAAAAAAGTTTGTTTTACAAAATCGCTTTCCGTAAATTTAAACTTTTCCTTTGTGTTTTCTTATTTTGTTATTTATCCAGTGGTAATGACCCTCATGATTTTCGCATTGAGTGCACATCAATTAATCAAAAAAAAATTTGTTTTATTCATAAAAAACCTTAAAGAATTTTCAGCAAAAACATTTTTTTTACTCTAATTAAAGAATATTTATGCCAAAATGAATTTTATGAATGCCTACCTACCATGGCCGTAGGAACGGAGGGGGCGTGGTGTTTGGGGGTTAAACCCCCCATGAGGATTCAAAAAAGTAAGCGAAGTATTCACTCAAAATTTTATATTCAGCACCAAATTATGATAATAGAGTAATGTTAATCAAGAGGAACTTAGACTTTAAACTAATGCCAAAACCTCAAAAACCCATCCCAAGATCAAAATTCTGCTAAAATTTTTCAAAATTTTCTGATCTGAATAAAACATTTTCAATTGAATTAGACCCATTTCACGGATTCCATAATTCCCATATCCAAAATTGAATACCTATTTTCGTATGTTGGCTTCTGTATCCAATTCAGGATTGATGATTTTCAGTTATAATCATAAAAATTAGAACGGGAAAGCTGCGTTGTAATTTTGGTTCGGTTTGGTTATCCATTTCATATCATATTTGAATCAAGATATTCGAGATCACAAGGGTTTTCAATATTTTGAATATAGTTTCCGAATATTTTAAAAAAGATAAAAAAAATTATATTCAAATTCGAAGCTCTCAAACTAATTTCATACACAACATTCAAAAATTTAAAGCTTCGAAACGTCAATGCAAAATTGAAAACTCAGATTCAGATTATTTGAAATTCATATTTTAATTCAGATTCACAATATAGATTTGAAATAAATAATTTTAACAGTGAATTTAGATTTAACCTGAACTATAGAATTTAAATAATAGATTCATTAATGAGGGCTCTAAAACTTTTCTCTCAAAATTCTCATCTGGAATAAGATTTGGAAATCACTTATTTTTGGAAATTTCAGAAAACGTATCGAAATTTGGATACAGATTTAAAGCGCTATTTTTGAATTCAGGCTCAGAATTCAGATTCCGAATGCAGATTGAAAATTCAGAAAAAGATTTAGCTTGTAACTAAATTTTAAGATCATTTTATTTTAAAAATTCATCCACAGGATTTTCATTATAGAATTGATTCTTTATGAAAATTATTTAATATATTAGAGTAACGGGAAGTGTTTTGTTAAATTTTGTTGAATGAGATTTTACTATTAGATTCATAAAATTTTATTTATGCTTTTAATGGAACATACTAGCGGTAAGCGAAAAAAATCGAGATAACTCATATTTGGTTCGCAATGTGTTTATTGCAGTTTTTTAAAGCCAAATTTCAAACTGCAATCATAAATTTGGTTCTAGTTTGCATCAAGCAAATTTAATCCGAAAATCTGATGATTTCTCTTACTTTTTTAAAAATTTTACTTATTTTTATCAAAGGTTAAATCTTTGAATTTGCAAAATAGTTTCGAAGATTGGGCTTGTTTGAATTGATTTCAGAATAAGTTTTTTTTTAAGAAATGAAAGGCTCTCCTAAAAAAAGCTTATTTTATGTTCAAATCAACTAAGTTTCGTGCATTGTTGGGCAAAAAAACATAGTTAAAAATCAGTCACAAAAACCCCCCCAATAAGTCGGCTCTTCCTACGGCCCTGCTACCTACAATATTTTTTTTTTATTTTTTCGATTATAGGAGTTTTTACATTTTTATGTCATTCGCGACTTATATCAACGATGCAGTTGGCGGACTTTCATTGAAAAACTTATCCGGTACAATTGTGATCGATATTTACTTTTGGGCTCGAGCTCACGGATATTGGCTCAGAAAGCAACTGACTTGCCAACTGAGCTATATCACAAGTCGCCTACCTACATTTAAATCTATATATTTAAAAAGCAGGTTTCTTTGTTTGTTTGTCCTCTATAGACTCAGTCGTTTTGAGAGCTAGAGGTCTGAAATTTGGCGTGGATGTTCATTAGGGCCAGGAATGATGAAAAATGTTATCAGAATTTTGCTTGAGCCCTTCTGAAGGGGGTCGTCCATACAAGACAAATATTGTTTTCGCGTTATTGACGTTGTTTTTGGTCGGATCGTGAAAAAAAAATTGAACATGAGGGTTTTAAAAGATAAGAAATCGATTTGAGGTATTGAATTTGGGGTCAGGGGTCGGCAAAAGGGGTCGTCCATATAATCTTTTCAATATTTTTGCGATATTGACGTTTTTATTCATCGGATTGAGAAGAAAATTTGCAATCGGATGTTTTTAGGGACGGGCAATCGATTGCCAGTATAAAATTTTGTGTAAGGGGTCAGCCAAAGGAGTCGTCCGTATTAACTGTTCGCTATTTTTGCGATAGTTGCGTTATTATTCATCGGGTTGAGAAGAAAATTTTTGCTCGGATATTTTTAGGAACATGCAATTGATTGCCGGTATCAAATTTTGTGTAAGGGACCAATCAAGGGGGTCGTCCATATTGACTGTTCACTATTTTTGTGATATTGACGTTATTATACATCGGATTGAGGTGAAAATTTTTACATAGGTATAATTAAGGAAGAACAATAATTCCAAATATCCAATTTTTTCGTCAGGGGTCGGCCAAAGGGATCGTCCATATTAACTTTTCACTGTTTTTCTTGCGATATTGATGTTATTATGCAATGGATTGTTTTGCACACAGGAGTTTTGAGGGAAGGGCAATAGATTTCAGAAATCAAATTTCGCAAAAGAGGCCACCGATCTGCGATGATCGAGTCAAAATTTATAAACGGGGGTTCGGACGGTCAATTGATTTCTGATTTCAATATTTTTTTTTCTTCTCGTTTTTGGATTGATTTTTTTCGGTGATTCAGTGAATTAACTGCCGTGTAGTTTACGTTTCGGTTTACTTATTTTATTTCAACCATCTTCAGAACTAATTTTATAAAAAATAAACGGAAAAAAAAATGTTTTAATTAATTAATATAAACTTTCTCATCTTTACTATCTACTATCTTTCGCTTACACTAATAGCTTTTTTACGCCCGCTGGGGCGGTCACATTGATTTTTTCTAGTCACTGTTGATGCTGCTGCTGCTGCGGCTCGGTGTCGTCCCAATTCCGATCATGCTACAAACAAATGTCGTTTATGCCATCACATGCGCTTGCGGAAATGAGTACATCGGACAAACGTCGCAAACTCTTGCCAAACGCATCAAACAACACGAAACCACCGTGCGTCTAAAACAGAAAGCTACAGGCCTAGCTCAGCATGCGTTGGAAAACGGCCCCGGTCATGTGTTTGATTTCCCGAAAACGAGAATTCTCGAACGAATCCCAAATACAACACACCGTCGGATAGCTGAAAAACTACACATAAAGATGCGAGAGAATCGTGCAGTTAACATCCAACAGGACACAAAAGGCATCTCGAGCGTGTACATCGGACTGTGGAAAAAGCTGCGGGAAAAAGAGGAAATGGAACTACATCGCAAAACGGAACACATTCAGTCGACAGCGAGCCGCAGCAGCAGCAGCATCAACAGTGACTAGAAAAAATCAATGTGACCGCCCCAGCGGGTGTAAAAAAGCTATTAGTGTAAGCGAAAGATAGTAGAAAGGAAAGATGAGAAAGTTTATATTAATTAATTAAAACATTTTTTTCCGTTTATTTTTTATAAAATTAGTTCTGAAGATGGTTGAAATAAAATAAGTAAACCGAAACGTAAACTACACGGCAGTTAATTCATTGAATCACCGAAAATAATCAATCCAAAAACGAGAAGATAACAACAACGGTGACTTAAACATTTAAAGATTTCAATATTTATATCACAGGACAAAAAGGGGGTCTTCCATTTTAACTGTTAAATTTGCTTCAGCAACAATTACGTGAGTTTGAATTGCATCAAGACGAAAATATATATACGGGGTTTTTTTGGCATGGTCAATTGATTCCTGATTTCAAATTTAGTAGCAAACGCCAGAAAAAGTGATCTAACATAAAACGTGTTCCACATTTTTGCAATGATTGCTCAACAATGCTTTCGAAAATGCGTCTGGACATATTCTGAATTGAAAGCGAAACGGAGTTCGTATGGGATCAGCTAGTATCTGAATAAATGTATGTTCGTTTTTTTTTAAAGTATATTTCACTTACGGCAACCCTGTACAGTGTCTCACCTCTTAACAATGTCATTGTTCTCCTCCGAGGCTCCGTTCCACTTGTCCGTCTCGGCGTCCATCTCGTTGGTCACCATTTTCATCTCCAGCCCCGTTTTGGCAATCTTCTCCTGCTCCTCCGAATCCAGCCGAGTCGGTTTGAGTGGTTTCGAGGTTGTTCCATGTTTCTGTGTAGAAATGGATTGATACAAGAAAAAAAAACAGAAAATTCGGTATCAAAATGGATCCCACAGAAACTTGTTAATGCTACGGGGGTGGCAAAAGTTTTCAACCGAATTACAGTTTTATTATTTGCGATGGTGTAATATTCGCTAGATGAGATTTTGATGCTGCTGTGCGAACTAAAATGAAAATTGACGTGATAAATATTATGCACTGGGTGGAGGAAAATTTCTCTGAATCTTGGATGAAAATGAATCGACGATGAAATGGAAAGATAAAATGCAATTTAGAATCGCACTAATAGATGCGAAGCAGTTATTAGCTTTTGTAACGATTGCCAAATTTCATCCAGTAAAGTAAATCAGTTTTAAAGGATGATAACTTCGAGAGCTCGTTTACTCACCCCCGGTCTCGGAAGACTTAGATACTCGGTGGTTTTGTCCCCTTTGCTGGAACTTTGAGCCAAATCGATGACTTCTTTCGTGATTGTTGTCACATCGGTCGACAGCCACTGCCACATGTCGACAAACACCTCTAGGTTTTCTTTGGCAATTTTGCTCTGCGGATGGGAGGTCAGGGCCCTGGCCGCCGTAATGACCTGGGGCCCGTAGATCCGGACATTGATTTCGGTAAATTTGGCTTGTACCTGGAGGGTTTCGGTGAGGGCTATCTGACGGAGTAGCTTGCAGACCTTGGGAAGAAATAATATTTTAGCAATAACCAGATTTTTTATGGTAAAATCAACTATACTGTTACCTCTAATACGTGATCGATATGCTCGTGAAACCGATCCGCACACTCCTGCAGCCGGTCGATCTCTTGATTTAAGGCAATGTTCCTGAGCGAGTTGGCAATATCGATGCCGGACTTGATGATGTGATTAACTTCGGCCGATTGGTCCTGGGCCGTCATCGTGAGCTGTATGGTCAGCTCGTGGGCCGCGTTCAGTACACTCTCGATGGCACTGTCGATGTCATAAGAAGCATTCGGATACTGCTCCATGCTCATCGCGATTCGTAGGAGCTGATTCAGCTCAAGCTTCGCTCGGTCGCACAGCAGAAGGATATTCTCCCGATGGTCATGGCTCGTGTAAGCCGAATCGGTAAAGTCCTGAGTCTTTTCACAAACCTTGTCTAGCGCAGCCAGAAGCTGCTCCCGGGTATCGGTGGAAAATATTAAGATTCCTAGCTGTAATTTCAACAAACAACTACCTTTGAACAAAGCTCTAAGCAAAAACCAAAAACCTTCAACTTACTTCAGATTTATTGTCATATTTGGGGAACTCGCGTTCCCTAGTACTATACTCTCTGGAATGGCCGATCGAGTTACGATCCCGGTCGCGTTCGCTATTTCGTCGAGTGAGTTCCCGTCGCCGCTGGTCGTATTCGATGCCAGTTTCCTTGTCCCGCAGCGAGGTTGGCGAAATGCAATCCTTGGAAGTGAGCGGCGGCGGACCGAAACCGGAACTGCTGACCTGTTGTTGGTGCGAGGAGGGTGGAGGTTGAGCGGCTGCCCCGGAGTTACTCTTGCCGGCCGAGCGGCGGTCGTAATCGGGCCGGGACATTTCCAACAGTCGAGAAAAGTGTCGCAAACAGGTGAAGGCTGTCGCTCGCTCCGAATCCCATTCGGGGACCTGGAAGGAAATACAAATTTCAGATTGTTTTCAATTGTAAGCTAATGTTATAAACAATTCATTGATTTGTAGCAAAAAGTGCATTTTTCAGCACGACTGGTAAATTTTATCCAACGAGGCTTGCCGAAATTATATGGGTCATTCCATGTCAAGTGTGCACAGCGAAAAAAAAAATCTTATCGAAAATTCGCCAAACTTGGCCGAAAGACTTTCTGAGGCCTACAAAACAAATCCTCAATTTTTGAGAATGAACCGCCCACCCCCCGTTACAGGACCCTCCCTTCTTTTTTTCAAGATTTTGAAAAATTCATCATTTTTAAAATACAATATCTCCGGACTGGAAAATCATACCAAAATGATAAAATATGCGTTGTGTAGATTTTATTAAAATCTATCATTTGATGTTATTCATTTTCTGAAATAGTGACGTTTTCAACGTCAAAACATAGCTTTTAAAATAAAACGTTAGTTTTCGCAAGGAAAGTATATTTTTTTCTTGAATTTTATGATTTCATTGTTTTTTTGAGAAAATTTTACGTAAGAACCAACCAAAATCTCAGTATAATATTTTTTGTTTTCGAGATATGAAAGATTTAAGTTGAATTGTTGAACAATTTTACACTTGCAGCACTCAGTGGTTTTACTCGAGTGCATTAATCGTCGAAATTTTTAGTCAAATCTTCCATGCTTGAACAGATTTTTTGTTTTCATTATTTGTTTTATAACTAAGGAAAATTAGAATTAACATTATGAATGAAAGAAAAACAATATTTTCGGTTTATGAAATATTTTTATTCGAAATATAACTATTTTTTTCGTTCCAACACTGCAAGTTAAATCATCTTTAGATTGTCCTTCAAACCTTCCAGTCAATGTTATATTGATTTGAAAGCATTCAACTTAAGCAATTTACCGAACTTGTAAGAATGGTTTTTGCAGATAGGCTTTAGATTATGCACTTCTGATCGCAATTTGAACAAATTCCACCCCCTTGCGGTAAAAAGTCATGTGTTCTTGAAAAATGTATCCACTGAACATCGCTTATGAAGTTCTTTTCCAATTGAACACGTTGCTTTTGCTATGCTCAGAAAACTGTTCCCGACTATACAGAAGATTAACAATAAAAGTCACTAAGACAACTCAATTCTAATGCAGTAACAGAAGGCAACTGGATATTTCAACAGCAATCTTCGATTTAAGAAGTTGTATTCAAAACTACTAGCAAGTAACAGCAAGCGAGCAGTTGCGGCAGCAATTCGTTCCCAATGATCAGTCAATTAGTTAAAAAAATTTATTGTTCAGTACTCCATTCGGTGTCAACAAAAAAAAAATCTGCTGTGATTGCTTTGAATAAATAAAGGCGAGATACAATGAACAAATGCTGTGCGTCAATAGTCAGTATTATTAGATCAGTATCGCCATAATTCATGTAAGTTCAGTAGGTAATCAACAGACCAGCATATTCTTGACATTTATACATTTTCTGTGAATAAGTTTAACAGTTTTTTGGAATAATGAACCAAATCCTCACATTTATTCATCCGCAGCATCCGCTAAGGAAGCACTTACTTAATGATTTAAAACAGTGTGAAAAAATAAATAAAATTATCATTCAATAGCAAAACGAAATGAAACTAAAAGTGTTATTTTATTTTTAAGCATCTTATTTTTACAAAAAAATGCTGCTCACTAGAAGTGAACTTCAAAATGTATGCTGATTTTAAATTAAATTCGTCCAGAAAATCGTGAATGGAATTACTAAAAGTTTAAGGGGATACTGTAAGAAAATATTAGATGGACAGTAAAATTTAAATCTTTCATAACTCGAAAACAAGAAATATTATATTGGGATTTTGGTTGGTTCTTACGTAAAATTTTCTCAAAAAAACAATGAAATCATAAAATTCAAGAAAAAAAATATACTTTCCTTGCGAAAACTAACGTTTTATTTTAAGAGCTATGTTTTGACGTTGAAAACGTCACTATTTCAGAAAATGAATAATATCAAATGATAGATTTTAATAAAATCTACACAACGTATATTTTTTCATTTTGGTATGATTTTCCAGTCCGGAGATATTGTATTTTAAAAATGATGAATTTTTCAAAATCTTGAAAAAAGGAAGGGAGGGTCCTGTAACGGGGGGTGGGCGGTTCATTCTCAAAAATTGAGGATTTGTTTTGTAGGCCTCAGAAAGTCCTTAGGCCAAGTTTGACGAATTTTCGATAAGATTTTTTTTTTCGCTGTGCACACTTGACATGGAATGACCCATATGCAAACAAGCTGACCCGATGGTCTTTGTTACACCTTCCGAAAATAATCTTATTTTGGAGAATTTTCAATATTTTGATTTATGTGTTCATCATTTTTATAGGTTTCAACATCATTCAGATGCAACAACTAAAAAGTGCTGAAAGAGTACTGCAATTTGAGTTTGAAGTTATTATACAAAAATGAAATTTGCTTACTTCCTTTCGCGGGTTTTTTCAAATCCAGACCTAAAATTTATTCTTCAATCGTTGTTTTAAATTTCTCGAGCTATGCACAAAAAATCCCTTACGTCCCTCCACTGAAAGAAAGTTCCTAAATCATTGAAGCAATATTTTTCGTATGCATTTATGATCTCACGTTAAATTAAATATGGTTTCATATGCTTGATAAATTCTCGCGTTGTTACAACGAACTCGTATAGGTTCCCCCTTGCTCTCCATCTTTTGGAAGAAGAGAGTAGTCTCCTAGGCAAATTTGTTTTCCCTTTCTTGATTCCTAACAAACCATGAGGCTCTGTTGTATGTCGCATATGGGAAGCATATCAGCATTTCAGTGCTGATTATCTATTAGTCGTACTTAATGTTTACAAATGCGAATTGGCCTATAATAAGTCTTATATCATCTTTGATAGTAAATACCAGTGCCTTCAACCAGCTTTGTGGGTGTCATAAAAAAAAACAAAAACAAATCATAATAAAGCCTAGACCACACACGGCAACTTGAACTGCGATTCAGGTTGCTGAGACTAGTTTATGTTTACATCTTTGTTGCTAAAGGTCTCCCATACTTGTCGGGAGACTTGAGACGAGACATCATCAAATGTAAATAAAAATAAGTCTCAGCAACCGAAATCACAGTCCAAGTTGCCTAGTGTGGACTAAGCTTAATTTCAATCTAGCCTGCTGTTGAATAAGATTTCATAATTGTCTTTGGTGTTACAAAAAGTACAAGAAAAGTTGATCAGGCGGATCTCGGAGAAAATCTGAACGAGCTGTTCTTTTTCCGACTGCCAAAAAGCAACGGTGGACCTCCCCGGAGCTGTCGAAGATCCCTGAGAGCCGTGATTCAAACGCCCACGTCTCTAATCATGGAAAGTGTAAAGCTAGGACCCTGTTCTCGGTAGATGCAGCTCGATTCATTAGATTTTCAGAAAAGTCTATGAAAATAAATAAAAAAAGGTTCACACAAGTCATATGCTGGATGTTTCCTTTCACCGAATAATAAACTCTTTAAAATTATTAGTTTTTCAAGAAAAAAATAATAACACTAATTCAGGGCACCAAAACATTTCCATTTAAATTCCACTATTTTTCTAAGATTGACACTTTGCTGGATTGGACCAATGAGCAGCGGTGATGATGAACACTAGCAACTGCTGAATCAAGAGTTCGATTCCTGTTTCTGCTACCATTTGCCCAACATTGGGGTACAGAAGAGATGAAAGAGATAATAACAGGAAAGCTTAAGAAGAAAAAAATAAAAAAATAAACTTTACTGATTTTTTTTTGTTTGTTTTTGTCCTTTGGGTGGTACCCACTAGCAAAATATTTTGACATTTCTTCATAGGCCGCATAAAGGCCGAATTACACGCCAAAAGTGGCTTTCCCCGTGGTGCTAGCTGGGGGGCTTCGTACGCGTCTATTCTCCATGTCAGGGGCGGCTTGCGGAGTGCAACAACGTCCTGGTGGTGTTCGTGACCCAAAACAGCAACATCACGACGGTCCTCCTGCGAGATAGTGGGGTTAGCTGCGGGCCTTGCGAGCCTGTGACTACAAAAAACATAAGCAACGAACAACGAACAACAAATTTCGGATGGAAATCGGCAAAGACCCACGCGACGAAAAGGGACTAACGATTGGAAACTTGGAACATGGAACTGCCGATCTCTAAATTATGTGGGCAGTACCCACGTGCTCTCCAACGAATTGAAGAGCTGCAAATTTGACATCGTAGCGCTGCAGGAGGTATGCTGGAAGGGCTCCACGGTACGAAGGTACCCAGTTGGTAGTGCCATCTACCAGAGCTGAGGCAACACACACGAGCTTGGGACAGCTTTTAAAGTGATGGGAAAGATGCAAAAGCGTGTGATCAAGGGCCGGTTCTTCAACATCAGTAGTACCAGGAAGTACCGGTGACGACAAAGACGAATTTTACGCGCAGCTGGAGCGTGAATACGACCGTTGCCCAAAACATGATATCAAGATCGTCATCGGGGATTTTAACGCTCAGGTCGGCCAGGAGGAGGAATTTAAACCGACAATTGGAAGGTTCAGCGTGCACCAGCTGACCAACGAAAACGGCCTCAGACTGATAGATTTCGCCGCCTCCAAAGGAATGGCCGTACGTAGTACCTTTTTCCAGCACCGCCTCCCACACAAGCACACCTGGAGATCACCGTACCAAACGCAATCACAGATCGACTACGTTTTGATTGACAGCCGGCACTTCTCGGACATCATCGACGTCAGATCCTGTCGAGGCGCCAACATCGAATCAGATCACTATATGGTGATGGTAAAGATGCGCCTAAAACTGCGCCAACACACGAAACCGGCGCCCGCCTCGGTTAAATATCGCGAGCTCGCGCGACTCTACAGCGAGCCCAGTATCCAGAAGGTGGTGAAGGCTGGCTGGATACGCTGGGCGGCATATGTTGCGAGAATGCCGGACGACTGTCCTGCAGAACAGGTGTTCGCTACGAATCCGGTAGGAACAAGTTGAGCAGGGGCGCAAAGAGCGAGGTGGTTAGACCAAGTGGAGCGTGATCTGGCGAACGTGGGGTGCCCGAGGAATTGGAGAGCGGTTGCCATGGACCGAGTGAATTTTAGGAATTATGTTCGTCAAGTTATGTCGTGAGACGGAATACTATGTAAATAAAAATAAAATAAAATAAGAACCTGATGAAAACAGTAATTTTGAAAAAGTGGACTCGCTGATTAATGGTCTTGGAAAGATATCCGAATCATGCACCAAAATGAAAATAAGTAATTTGGAAAACATTCTTTCTATTAATTTTTTGTCCCCCGGGCAGTTAGAGCCAGTGCTTTTATTTTTTAATGTGAAATTTGTACTATAGTCCGTTTTACTCAATCCATATGGAAAAAACTGGTGTAGATTGTGATGGTAATGATAAAATTTGAGACTCCTTATTGATGCCGGAACGGAGTTGCCTGATGTTTCGCTAGGTTTAAAATGTGAATCAGAAAGTTATTCGTGATTTTTTCTATGTTTGTAGACACCATTGACTATAAAATGATATTCAGTGATTGTATGACACTCTGTACACACAAAGGAGTTATTATTTTACATGATCATACATTTTTTAACGAGCGTAATTGTTGGAGTTTTTTTCGTTGTGGCGTTGATCATAATCATCAAACCTAACTTTGAGGTGAAAATGTAAAATCAGAAACATGGACCAACTTACATGGCAGAAATTGAAAACAGATTTCACACGTGAAAACTTGGTTCGAGAGATTAAGGATACACGTAGCAAACATTTTTGTAGGTATATTTCTAAGCTAACTTTGTTATACATTTCATATACATTATAGAATAAGCTTGCCAGATTGCCCGGTTTTATCCGGGTTTGCCCGGATATTTGATGCAAAATTTCGAGAAAGTCCGGTCCGGCCCGGTTGCCCGGATATCGTGAAAAAAGTCCGGATATTGCCCGGATTTTTTCACAATTTTCACAAAGAAACCGAAAATAAATCTAAGTTTTTGAGTAAGTTTCAGCAAAATCGATTATCGGTATGGACATTTTCAACGGTTGTTTCAAATAATTTCGCTGATTTATTTTTATAAACCTTTAAATATTTAAGTGTTCCAAAAAGTTTTTGGAAGTCTGCAATTACATTAATAAAATATCAATTTCGATTTTTCTGCATTTTATCTTTGCTTTTATATATAATAACATCTAAATTTTGCCCGGTTTTTGCCGGGTTTTTGGATTTGAAAAACTGAAATCCATGCCCGGATTTTGCCAGGTTTTTTTGAAAAACTGCCCGGAATTGCTAGGCCCGGATGGGAGTGGAAAAAATTCTGGCAACCTTATTATAGAACCATCGCATAAAACTCGAAAAAAACATGATTTCCCTACTGATGTGGAGGAAATATACTTACATATTATCAAATTGTATGTTAATATGTAAATTGGACTATATTCAACACCTTATGCGTACATCCTGACAGTTTAAGAGGGAGCGCAAATTTTCCTTTCAATGTATGTACACCGTTGGCAACGACATTTATATTTATATTTATATTTTCTGCTTCTCTCATTGGAATTTTTTTCCAAATGAACCATCTGATTTTTAACATTCGGGTTGCACTGCTTATCGCAGAGAGAACAACAAGGTTATTTTCTCACTTGAGTCCCGCGCGGGAGAACAAATTTGCAAAAATGGCGGACTTTTTATCATATCCGATTCATACCGACTTTACTTACTTACTTACTTAATGATCCCGCGCCGATCCTCCGGTGCATAGGGCCGTGGTAACTTTAAGTAACCATTTTTATGATCGAGTACTTATTTGGTAGGAATTGCGATTCGCATTAACATTGTTAACGATTTGAGCTATTATTTTCAATTGCCATTTTATGTTTGCTGGGCAAGAAAACAGAAACACACGACATAAGCTCTCTTTTTCTAATTATTTAATTGTTTTTTTTCTTGAAGCATGTTTTAATCTATTTGAAAGGTTTTTGAATCATGGTTTCAATCTCTATCTCTAAGTTTATGTTTTATTTGATAAGCATGCATAAGCTAAGAAGGAAATTCAATAAATAAGTATCTCTTTTTTTGTGAAAATATTCTGTTTCATATATTGAGCATATCAAAATGTTATCAAACCTGTACCATAACGTTATATTTAGGGTGGTCGGTTTTTTTTCAAATCCGGTATTTTGGTATTTGTATTTGATACAACCGATTAAATCGGTAAAACCACATTTTCTAAAATATATCGAATTCATGAACAGGTTTCATCTAATTGTAGTAGTAATGGCAAAACATGCTCAGAATTCATAACGCAATAGATTAAGCAACATTTTCAATTGAAAAAGATGATAATGTGCCTTCAAATTTTCCCTTTGTAATAAATCGATCATCAATCATTATATTTATCTTCAAAATTTTATTATTATAACTTCGCTGTGTGCCTTCCGAAATCATAGAAGATTCATATAACTATAAGCGAATTTCGATCCTACACCCTGAAATACAGTATTCAGATTTATGAACGGATTTTTCAGATTTAGTAAAAGTTTTTATAGTCTTTCATGAAAATTATTTGAAATTTGATATCCAAAAGATTTTTCGGTTAAAAAATGACTTTATTTGATTGTACAGAATACAAAACACTGTCACGAAGTTTTTGGTTGACTCGCAGAATAAGAGATTTATGTTGTCCAAAATATGGATGTTTTCCCCGCAACCTCGGTCATGATCGCATTCAGTTTGCCTTTCCAAAATTGAAACAAACAAACAATAATTATAATCTGTTAAAAAATTAGTACAAATTCAGCAATAAATATAGTTCTTTGTATCTATTCCGTACGTCTGTTGTTTGCAATGAGAATTTTGTAAATCTATAAAAATTATGTTTCTGCTTTGTCTGGAAAAAGAGGATACTTCAACAGCGTTAAAAATAGAAACAACAGAGTTCAATCAATAACCAAAAATATATTGTTAAAAAATTTCATACAAACATTCAAACATGTGTTTAAAGCCTGATTGTGTTGAAACAGTTCATGTTTTGAAACAACCGTAGAAAATTTCTTATCCATTTTCATCATTTTTGGTTTAAAATTTTTAATTTTTGAAAGGCCGGCATAGCTTAGAACGATTTAAAAAAAAAACTTGGTCTTTTTTTTGCTAAAGCCGTTTTTCTATGTGAAAAACAGTGATTATTGGGAAGCAATCTTAAAGTTCCTGTAGCTGTATTTTAAGGTTGATATTAATCTTTGCTGATGAGGCATCAAAATGTTCGAATGCCCGGCCGGAACACCCAATTTAAAATGCAATCCAAATGATAACCTATTTCAACCATTTTTGTTGATTGAGATTGTAAATTCTAAAGATTTTTCATATATTTGGCTGTGGGAAATAATTGATCAATATTTGAAGAAATGGCTTGTATTTCAAATTTAGTGATTCCATTTTCCATTTTCCAAGTCAGTGACAACCAAATTTTTTTTCAATGTAGGATTCGCATCACGAATATTTAAGAAACTTTTTGATTTTATTAGAAATTTTCTATGACTTTTAAAACCCTAAATAAAAAATAGGATTTTTTATTTTTAACTCAAAACAACTGAAAAAAGCCTCAATATCTTTAAAGTTTATTAATATCTATTCCGAAGTGATATATTCTAACCTATATCACAGTTCGAAGATGAAAAACGTCCTTAATATCATGAGCTTGTAAAGTTTCCCTTGACGTTGACGTTGACGTTTTCGAATTTCGATTTTCTCAGTTTATTCTTCGGAAGCAAAAATATAGTTTAACGCTGCCGGTCGCCGTAGCACATTATTAACCATTGGATAAGTAACAGTCTCAACAAAAACATATTTTGAAATAAGCTACTAGTTTTTTTCTATTTTTTTTGTTACGATTGATTTGAGGGGAACTCTATTTGGTCCAAAAATGAAAGTTTAAAAGTATTTATACATTGTTAATAAAGCATTCTATGTTTTGATATAAATATAATTCACCATAAAACATCAGATTTAATATTGATACAAGTAGCCTTGAGGAATTTCATACTTAGTTTCAACAAAAATATTCATACATACATAATTGAAAAATACTATATTGTTCAGTATAGAGCTGAAAACACGTTTTGGTTATTATAGAATGTTAGGAAATTTGGAAAAAAATCAGTTTATTAATTTTTCATAATTTGCGCAAAAATGCTTCTTATTAGTTTTTGACAACTTTTTTTTCGATTTTAAATCACTGTGCGCGCCGGGGCGGTGGAACATTTTGACATCTCATCAACATAAACAAATGTAAGCCTATTCTGAAGCCAAATAACATTTGTATCTTAATTTTAATCAATATACGGTCCTCGAATGAAACAATTGTCATAGTATAGGCTTTAAGAAAAACTATATTCAGTAAAAATCGACCGCAGGGTACGGAAGTTATTGTTGAAAATCTGGTTTTTCATGATACCCTCGAACAAAGAGTCTCGAAATCCCATACAAACATCAGGCTCGTTGAGCGACCCCTTTCCGTGGTCTAATTTGGCATGAGACTTAATTGGTAATAGACCTAGAATCAATTCTAGCCTGCAGCGCATACAATTTTACAGGTTTTAAATTTGTATATAAATTTGGGGCACTCTAGTATCTAGCCATTTGAGAGAAACTGCTCCGAGAAGATATAGTTCGGGCCATATTTAAATGTAGAACCAAATTTGAAAGAAAGTTTTAAACAATTGCACAGTTTAGGAAAAAATTATTTGTATTGAAACACACTTTAAACTATCAATATGACTGAAAATGTTGAAGCTCAGTATTTGGATACTTATACACTTTCTCATTTAATTCTTGTTACACTTTATCAAGTAAACTCAATTGCAATCCGATCCCATAAGGTAATTTTAATTAAAAGATTCTACAAACCTGTCTCAGTGCATTGCGTTCGTTGGCCGTTTCCAGAATGCCATCCTTGACTACATAGTGGATCAGATCCATCGCTCGACGCATTTGGCAGAACACGGTGTCTCGATTTTCCTTGGAATAGGCGCACTCCGGGTGCCTCAGACACGTCTAAAGGTGAAGGAATGAAATTAATAAAAAAAACAAAAGTTATTAATCTGCTTACAGTCGGATATAAATTTTTCGTGTGAGAAATTAATAGAAGAAACGATCATCCCTACCTTCGAAGACGTCAGCAACATCATCGTGGAACGCTCCAGAACCTGCCGGGCCGAGGACATTTGCGCTCTCCGGCGTTCGTCTTTCAGGTCATTTTGTCGGTTACCTGTGGGAAGACGGATTTTTGTGGGCGGAAGTAAAATTATGAGTTAAAGAGCGAAAAATAAACGCATTCATAAAAGATGAACGATCTCATAAAGTTTTGTGGTCATCCCGAGCCGCCATCATCGTTGAAGTTGAAAGTGCGACCAAGTGCACGTGCCGCCATCTTTAACACTCCATCGCGCTTGGGCCCGTTGGTAACGACCATTTACTGACTGGCTGGCTCCCCTCTTCTGATTGAGGGTACTAATCACGGCATAATTCCCCCAGCCACTCTGGACTGCTGTTTGCTGCAAACAGCCGATCAATTTAATTAATCCTATTAAATCTTCCACATCCGGTGGTCCCTCATGGCGCGTGGTCCTAATGAAAGGGGAGCAGGAAATGGACGGCAAACTGTCGGGATTGGCCTGGTGCTCGGTGTGTTAAATTTATGGTGGGCAATTATAATCTCGTCAACCAAGGGTGGGTAGTATACCACTTTACTCTCCCTTGGTCTATAGCACGTTGTTGAAAGGTACTCCAGGTTTAGTAATGGGAGTTACAAATTTAGAACGAGTGAAGATTTAAACATCCACGAGAGTAGTGAATGCTTAAATCACATAAAAGGTAGGGTGTTTTTAAGTAAATTAATTAAACTGATATTGCACTCAATTTGAATACTTAAGTTCATGGAAACAAATTGTCCATACGAACTGTTAGTTGTATGGAAATTGGAAACTTGATTCGGCAATTTTGATATGGTTTAGTATAGTTTTTTGGTGATGAATCATACACCTTTTTCGCTCTAATGGGGAAAATTGAAACAATTGACTTTTGTATCCTTTCGACAAAAAAAACTTTCATAAGATCTTAAAAAGCCAACAGATTTGGAGTGGTAGACCTAAAATCAGAAGCTTTGAATCAAATATCCCGTATTTTATTCATTTTGTATTTGAATCTAAATCTCTAAAACTGTTTTTTTTTTATTAACAAAGTTCGTTCGCACTGCAAGTTTCGCGATGCAAACCACGCAAGACCAACTATTGTGTTGTGTCAGACTCAACCCTGTCCGATTCTAACATTTCAAAATAGTTGATCCGTGTTTGAACAAAAGTTAAGTACATATATGATGAAAATGCTTCTTAAAAATTTCTACCCGCTCATTTTCAATACCTGTAATTTCCTTTTAAACTTCTTCTATCCATCTATAATTTTCAATTCTTGAAATTTTCTCACTATGAGAACATAACATTCACCGATAAGGCCGTAAAAATTAATTTCAAAACAAAAATCACGGTGATTAATTTTAATTAATTTATAAAATCTGAATTCAAATTACCTGGATTCCATAAGCGCTCTTAAACATAACTTCCTTACCTAATTTGACTTGGTAATTTTTCGTTTTAGAGGTATTCTGCTTTACAAAATTATCGTTTCTGGATAATTCCAATCAGTGTTCTGCATCGCTTATTAGATACTTAGCGCCGCTAATAAGAGTGTTAACTATGTCAATGTTAGCGATCGCTAATTTAAACCGCTAAATGTGCATGAAAAATAAGCACTACTACACCAACAAATCAGACTCTACTCCAATAACTAACTTGAAGGTGGAATTATTGATATGAGATTCTATGCCAGTGTTCTGATAACTGGCTTTGCCCTCCCAGCGCATCCGCACCGCATATGTCTGAAGGAAACCAAATAAAACATATCCCATATCCTATCACAAGACAATGCAAGATGAATTCTCATTCCCATCCCATTTCCATTAAAGACAAAGGAGGATAAAAAAAACCATCGGCCAAACAGTAGACGGCCAATGTAGTGCGTTTTTTTTTTGTATCGGGCGTGGCAGAAAGACTATGACAATAAAACTTCGTTTGCTTACTTACTCAGTTGGTGCACTTCTTAAGTTATCGAACTGACAAGTGGAAAAAAAATATTGCGCTGGGTTCGATTCTCACCTTTTTTTCGAATTTGGGAAAAAGTATCCAATGGGATGAACATCCCATAAATTTTTTTTCTGGATTTGCTTGAATGTAGTGGTGATACATAATTTTGCTAAGCACGTTTCTATAGGCCAGTAGTGCTTTTCCAATCATATCATCTTTGGCACAATACACTTTTCAGCGCAGAAAAAGGGAGAAGTTTAACCTGTCGTTTCGAGAATCGAGTCGAGTCATCAACTGAATATTTAAAGAAAAAACGGTTATATGTAGAAGATAAACAATAATTGATCGTCGAAGAGGACGGATTGTTGCAGAATATGGAGATATTCTGTTGCCATTTGAACTAAAAAAGTGTCGTTATGAACGTGCCATGGCCGTAGGAAAGGGGGGGGGGGTTTAGGGGTTAAACCCCCCCCCATGAAGGTCCAAAAAAGCAAGCGAGGTATTCTACTCTACACTCAAAATTTTAAATCCATAATCAAATGATGATAATAGAGCAAATATATTCAAGAAAAACAATCTAGACTAAAAGTCAATGCCAAAACCTCAAAAACCCATCCCAAGATCAAAATTTTGCTGTAGTTTTTCAAAATTTCAAGGTTTTCAAAATTTTTGTTGTAACCAGACAAAATCCGGGCATATGATTTCAAAATTTTATACCAAAATCCAGGCAATATCGAGCAATTTTGATCAAAACTTAGGAAATATTCATCAAAAATCTTGAAAAAAAAAACTTGAGAAAAAAAATTCCTGATTTTTTTTTTAAACTTGTTCCAAAGTTTTGGACGCATGAATAAAAAATATTTTACAACTCAATTTGTTTTTTAAAGTTGGATTGTGTTTGATTGAATGAGAACAACCATGGTTTTTCCAATGAAATCCGGGCAACCTGGTCAGACCTTATCATAGAAATTCAGGTCTGAATATTGAATTTTAAATTATTTGGAGGTTCTGATTCTATATTTCCATAACAAAATTGTATTTCTACATTTTTTCGTATTTCTGATTCTATATCAAGTTTAGGATTCTTCATTTTCAGATCGAATAATCATAAGAAATTAGGAATGAAAAGCTGCTTTAAAATCCTGATTTAGTTTTGCATTTCATATCAAATTTGAATCATGTTTTTCTAAAATCATTTGCATTTTCAATGTTTTTATAATAATATTCCGAACATGAAAAAAGAAGAATTTTGTTTTACATTTTAAATCGAAGTTCTCAAACTATATTCTTAAGGGGGGGGTAGGGTCTAACACTTTCAAAAAATCGATTTTTTTATTTTTTTATTTTCTTATTGTAAAACATTTCAAGAATGTTGTGTCAAATTTTCAAGTCAATTGAAGCAAAACTGAAGAAGTTATAGGCCTTTATCTCCTCCTATCTAATACTGCAAGAAAGCAAGAGCAGAAACTTCAAACGCGTTTTTCTCGAAAGCACATTTTTAAAGTCCGTGGACATCGTCATTTGAAAACTACTTCACCGATTCTTTTCAAATTTGGAACATATTTTCTACATATGAAATACCAGACCCCAACGTTTTTCTTTTTTGATTTTTTTACTTTGGGGAGATTTTAGAGGTGAAAAATGGCGGATTTTTAAGTGAAAAATCGTAGTTTTCACTTCAAACGGCCACAAAAATTTCATAAAAATATTTTTAAGTTAAATAAAAACGTTGGGGTCCAGAAAAACATCTATTAAAAATATTTTGCTCAGATTTTTTGAATTCAGATGATTCTGTGCTGAGATACAGTGTCCACCGCAAATCCTGTTTTCTAAAAGGCATCCTCGAAAATGCTCCGTCACCGGCTTATTTTTTAATATTTTTCTACGAAAAAATTACTAAATGTTCTTTTAACAATGTTTTGTATAATGCAAAAAATTTGAATACTTTTGTTTGAACGATAGCTCTAGAAAAAAATCGTGAAAATGGTGTTTTTTTATACCCGTTAGACCCTACCCCCCCCTTAAACAAAACAACATTAAAAGCTTCTAAGTGGCAATCCAGAATTGAAAACTCAGATTCAGATTCATCATTTGAAATTCACATTCAAATTCTGATTCACAATACACATTAAAAATAAATAATTGAAAAAATGAATTAATATTAAACCCGAGCGACACAGAATTTAAATAAAAGATTCATGAATGATGGCTCTTAAACTTGGCTCATACAATTCTGATCTGGAATTAAGATTCGGAAATCGTATTTTTTGTACATTTCAGAAATGGTATAGAAATTCGGAAACAGTTCAATTTTTGAATTCAGGTTCAGTATTCAGATTTAAAATTCAGGAATGAGTGAACGAGTTTTTCAATCAACATAAAGTTGTGAAGGAATTCATGAGAACATGAACATAAAAATTTGCTTGTCAATTTTCAGATTTAATTTTTTTAAACCAGAAGAAGTTCGTACACACAATTCAGCTGAAAATCACAGATATAAAGAAGAATTTAAATTCTAGAAGAATTAAGTGTTCTTAGTTAAGGACATTGCATTTTTTTTAAGTTTACACTTGAAAAACACATAATATAAACATTCTTATTACGAAGTTTATTATGAAAAACAATTTGACAAAATTGTCATCACAATTCGTATGTTAGTTCAGTTTATATTTTTCATAAAAAAGGGTATTTTTTAAAGCAATATTCTTAGAATTCCGTTCAATTAGGACATACTTTTAAACAATCCTGTATTTACTGGAAATCCTAGAGTACGATAAATATTTCGTATGTTTAATGAAAGTTCAAATGATCCTTTACATAATCAGTTTTTTCGTAGTTTTGATAAGTGGAAAATAACGTCACAAACTATCAAAATCAAATGGTATGTTAAAATTAGGCACACATCCCAGACAACCAGAAGACGTGTTTTATTTTGCAGATTATATTGTATAGAATGTTATTTTAACTCATTTTCGTATACATGCACCTACAATGTGCGGCCCATGCATATTCTTTATCGTATTAAAAAGCATTGCATTATTTCATTACGACAAAAAGATAGACTCGTATTTATGTACATATGAATTATCAGCCGATACGCCATACGATTATCTGCCGTGATTGACAGACTTTGTCGTGCTATGCATGAAATAATTCGAAATTTACATTTTTTTAACATGAAATTCGATTTATATTATCAAAACAACCAGGCGTTAGATCTTAGCAGAAAGTACATTTTACTATCAAACAAAATTGCCTAAATGAGAGATTATATAAAAAAAAATATCTGAAGAGTGGTCCCTACAGTCGATTAGTTCAGTGATAGAAAAAGTAATAAGGTATCTGCTGGTAAAAAAAAGATCTTACCAGGGTGTTCACATTGAGCGCGGCGGCGAAACTTTTCTACCCGAAATCCAGGCCGATGCTGTATCCAATATCTTACCTGCCGATGAAAATGTAAGTATGTTTCAAAAGTTTTCGCTCTGTGATGGCATAAATGTTTGTTCTAATATTTGTTTAAATTTCGTGAATATATTTTTGACTGAAACAATGACATTTCTCGTTATTTAAACAAAACTTGAAAACTGAAAAACAGAAAATAAGTTCAGCTTGTCACTTGGATATATATGCAATTAAATCGTATAAAACTGCATTGATTCGTAATAATGCGCATGCAATCGTATACCTATGCAAATTAATTCGCATTTCTGATTTTCGTAAAACGTATTTGCTGGCAATCGTAAAAGATTACAAATAAGTTCAATAAAATCGTATATGATAATGAGACATCGATGATTGGAATTGTATTTAAGGAGGCTTCAAAATGTTGGTCTATTTTTAGATCATCGATGACGTGTTCTACGATTTAAAAGATTTTAGTTATAGAAATATGCATTTGGTTTAATGCGTTTGAAGCAAATTTCCTTGAATTTGTATATTCCAGATAGCGTCGAGGAATCATCATGAGATGCAGACCGCATCGCCAGGGAATCAAGTCCAGGTACTACAATAACTTCATGAACGTTGAAAAAATTCAGCAATTAGGAAAATAATAAATTGTGCGATATGAACTTGAATTTGACAGCAAAAAACGCAATTATTTGGAATAATTTTTTTTTATTCAACTGGCGGAAAATGAGAGCCCTGCACTCAAGTCGCAGAAGACGACCAAATAAGTCGTTCAATTTTCCATATTGTCACGAAGAATGTCGTATATAAAGATATTCCCAATCGCATATTGAGCAAAGACCTACAAAATAACAACCTCAATCATCTTTATGATGATGTAAATTGTCATAGTATATTCTAAAATGAATCAGGGTAGTCGTAAATGATTCGCATGACAAATCGTGCAAATCGTAGTTCAATACAATCCAAATCAAGAATATGTGTGCTTATGTACCTATATGGTCTCCAAAATGATACGTATATACTGGTTTTGCTGCATTATAAACGATATGTTTACACGTTTATTTGCACGTATATTTGTGTTGCAAATTCGAAATACCCACCAAATGGTTGTCTGAGATACCAAATAAGCAACACACACTTTACAATTGTATGGGAGCCTCCCATCCATAAAATGTGAGAGTAATAAAGGTATTACATAAACACTTTCAGCACAATAACTCCGGGTCCAAAAGATCCCCAACCTCACACGTATTCAGGTCGGACACTTCTCGGTAAATGCTCAGAAAAAATAAATAGAACCGGGAATTTTATTTCAAAGATTTCAATCCATAATTCGGTCAACATCTAGGCTACTCTTTGCAAATCAAAATGCTATTCGAAAAGTAATCAAGAAAGTTGAAGGAAATTAAATAGAAGTTTAAGTTCACCTCTCTCAAATCTTTTTTTCTTAAAGAAAATAATTTTTTTAATGCATTCTGGCTGAAATCGTTAAGTTTTTCACTAAATCTATAACATAAAAATTTAATTAACGCATGTCTCATTGAAATGCTTTTTATGAAATTATTTGACCAATATTAAAAATACTCGGTATATGTCACTTATCACATTCGCATTTTGACCTCTGGCGTCATCTAAAAGAGAGTGACTCGAATAATCTGCCTTAAGCTATGATTCTTCAAAGTGACTTCAAAACGAGTGGTGGTGGCGTCTCGTCGTACATTTTTCTTAGTGGTCAATTACCATCAACATCGCGCTAGCATTATCATACTTAGTAGCTGTTGATGTTAGTTATTTCATTGCATCATAATCTGGACCATCATCATAATCATCGTCGTCGTCGTCGCCACCATCGCATCTCTAAAACGACTGGACAGAATGGGACAGAGCGTCTGACTGGACCGGATCATGGTGTGTTTGCGCTGTTACATCAACCATCATAAATCTCTCCGGGGGATCTACTTAGGAGGTTGCTCCTTAAAGGATGGGATAAGGATATGGATAGCCAAGGATGTTGGCTGGCTACTAACCAGTCAGTAGCCAACCGTCAACTTGGCCTTAGTCGTTATGTTAGTGAAAGCTGTAGTGCCCCCTCCATAAACTGCCATCAGCTAAGAGTTACCCCTCCACGCTCATTGGGAATTCTTCTCCAGTGAGGTAACCATCATTCGGTGTTATTTGTCGGTGGCTTTACTATGCATGTGGTTACCCCCTCGCCTTCTAATGGAGATTGCATTTTCTTCCGAAGGATTCTGAAAACTGCAAGTGAAATGGGAATTTACTGCAAATAAGAACCGGGCAGCTGCCAACCGAAGAAGGTTATGCTGCTGTAAGACTAATAAACGTAATTTTATTACGGACGCCGGCATGCTCGAAATGATTGGATTTCCGTTTAACGAGTAATAACGTTATTGAGCTGGTACGGCTGTATGTGATCAATTTCTATAACAGCAAGGTGGATGAAATGTGTAGATTATGTTAGCATTAAGAATTTGCTTGCAACTTTAATATTTTTCCATGGGATATTTTTCCTTATTATTTTTTAAGAAGAAAGGCATTCATGAGCTAATTCCAATAACTGATGCTCTGGGGCATTTCGACTTATACCATGTGGGATTTTCATTTAAAATCAAATGCCATTAGTATTCATTCCTTTTTTTTTTGTAAATCCAAGTGTTACGTACCACGCACTTGCGTTCTAGGATGATTGAATTTTCACAAATTCATAATTTTCAAGACTTTCAAACGTTATAGAATCAATACTAGAAAAGGCGATAGTAAAAAATCTTACAAATTATTCGAATACAGGACGCCAAAATCTTTCATATTTCTTTGAAACATCGGCATTGAAATTATGCCGTTGCCTGCGATATTCTTTAGGTGGCATTTCGGATTCAAAATGGACAGGATTTATGCGTTTGAAAAAGAATAAACCATTTGCAAGGACGTTTTACAACCTTAGAAATGATTCTCTTTATCAACTCTTTCCGGGAGCCTCCCCGAAATTCATTCGAAACAAAAGCGGTGGCAGAAAAGTAAGAATGACAATTTAATTTTGATGACGAGTCGTGTGGCAGCAGTCTCTTCAATTTCACTCTTCATTATGACATTTTTTTGATACTTTTTTCCACCAAATTTCTGGAGGAAGCTTAAAAAATGGCGGAAAGGCGAAAAAATCTTTTTCAAACGTGCCACGTCGTTTACGATCATTTCCGACAGCTGTAAAGACGTCGTCTTTGGCGTCATCTTTCTCTAATTTCTGTTCAGAAAAACTTCGATGCAAAAGTTAGTCCCAGGGGGGTAGGGAGTTGAAGCATTTATTTACTTTTCATGTGACTTGAATACTGAAGTTGATTCTTAATTAAAAGCTGTTTGTTTTGAAAGACAAAATTTAAATTCTTAATTGGGGAGCTATTCAGCTCCCTTAGAAAACGTGTAGTTTTATTGAATATTAAAACACCCAAAATAATGGTTTTCTGAAACCCAATTTCAATTATTGTTTTTCCTTGCTGCTCACGTTTGCTCATTAGCCACCAAATGAGGGGCCGGGACGGGAAAAGTGAAAAAGTGTAGCTAATTGCTAATCTGCCGATGCCTTTTGCTTGTTTTTGATTCTCCCAGGAGAGCGAGAGGCAGGGTTCTCCACAGCCTTGACGCGACTTTTGGCCGGCTTCATGACACTTCCCTTTTTTGGCACTGGCGCAAGAGGAAGTTCTGGAATTGGCTACGTTTCCTCCATTCTGAGCGCCACATTCTGTCTGATTATTACTTTGCCTTCCGGGAAGTCACGGAATGGCTGTAAAAATGATGGGCTCTCCCCAGCAATGGATCCCCGAAGGCCAGTTAAGCGAAGGGGGAGGATTTTTATGAAATTCATTTCACTGTCTCTTGGAACCCAAATTGGATTCGAAACATTCGGTTACGTAAGCGAGTCGGTTTGTCTAAGATGGGAATGTAGCTATGAGTGCTTTTAACCGGCGAACTCAAGTTTTTGATTACAATATTTATTTAAAAAAATACGAACAAAATTGCGATTACAGTCGTTTCAGCATCTTTTTGGCATTCGCGATTATATATCAACGTTGCAGCTACTGAAAAACATATCCGGTACAACTGTGTTCGACGATTACTCTTGGACTCGAACTCGCAGACATCGGCTCAAGAGGCAACTTAGCAAGAATCAGGGAAAAACTTGTAACGTTAATTAATGTAATAGGATGCTTTATTATTATTATTATTATTATTAATATGAGAGAGTGGGGAATCGTGGGCCACTTTTTATCGTTGTTGCATTACTTCTTTATTATAAAAGACTAGCTGATCCCATACGAACTCCGTTTCGCTTTCAACTTGGATTATGTCATGAACAGTTTGTATGAAAGCCAATTGCCAAGCATTTTCCAGATGCACTTTTGAATTCATTGTTAAGTAATAATTGCAAAAATATGGGTCGATCACTTTGTCTGTCGTGTGCTACTAAATTTGAAATCAGAAATCCTTTGACCGTGCCAAAAAAACACGTGTATAAATTTCGACTCGATCATTGCATAACAACGCAATTATTGCCAAAAAGCTAAACCCCTTTCGGGGGCTCTTATACAATGTTTGATGACTGAAATCGATTGCCATTCCTTCAAAACTCGGTGTGCAAATTTTCAAAGCAATCCATTGAAAAATAACGTCAATATTGCTAAAATCAGTGAAAAATTAATTTATACGGACGATCCCTTTCGTCGACCTCTGACAAAACATTTGACATCTGAAATCGGTTGCTCGTCCCCGAAAACTACCGTGTGCAAATTTTCATCCCAATCCGATGTAAAATAACGACGATATTGCAAAAATATTGAAAGGTTTATATGGACGACCCCCTTTTCCGGCCACTTACACTGAATTTAATACCTGAAATCCATTGCTTATCTCTCAAAACTCTCGTGTTCCAATTTTCGTCTGAATCCGATGTATAATAACGACAATATCGCATCAACAGTGAATAGTTAATATGGACGACCCCTTTGGTCTACCCCTAATTTTAGTTTGGATAAGTGAAATCAATTGTTTGTCCCTAATAACTCCTATGTGCAAATTTTCACCCCAATCCGATGTATAAAAACGTCAATATTACTAAGATACTGAAAATATTATATGGACGACCTCTTTTGTCTGCCCCTTACACTGAATTTGATACCTCAAATCGATTGCACGTCACTCAAAACTACCGTGTACCAATTTTCATCTGAATACGATGTATAATAACGTCAATATCGCAAAAACAGCGAACAGTTAATATGGACGACCCCTTTGGCTGACCCCTTACACAAAATTTGACACCTGAAATCGATTGCTCGTCTTTCAAAACACTCATGTGCAAATTTTCAACACGATCCGACGAAAAGTAACGTCAATATCGCGAAAACAATATTTGTCTTCTATGGACGACCCCCTTCAGAAGGGGTCATCCGAAAATCTGAAAACATTTTTCATCCTTCCTAGTCCTAATGAGCATCCATGTCAAATTACAGCTCTCTAGCCCTTAAGACGGCTGAGTCTATAGAGGACAAACAAACAAACAAACAAACAAACAAACATACAGAAATTGCTTTTTATATATATAGATAAAATGAAAATAAAAAATGGCAATGGCACATTTTCAAGGTATCATAAGTTATTTTTTTTAAATTTTTATAAGTTATTTTCCCCAAATTCTGACTGTTTTAAAAAAAGCAATATTTTTGAATTTTGAAAAAATGGTAATGTGATGATGATGATGTGAAACTGTGATTTCATAATTCATTTTGTTATTTTAAAGCAATTTTAGATGATAAAATAAAAAATAGAGCTGTGTATGTTCGAATTGATTCCAAAACCTGGCTCGCGAACGTTTTGGCAAAATTTCTCATATAGGATGGACAAAATATTTTTCATAACTCTTCATTTGGCATAAGAAAACTTTACAGATAGGAAAAACGTATTTTAAGTTGTGAATGTGTATAAAAATATAAAAATATAGATGGTTCCAGATGTGCCCACGTTTCCCCACAAGCTATGATTTGCAAAATGGTTGCGTTTGTGTGACTTATTGATGTTTCATCAAAAATTTCTTTTCCACGTGAGAGATCATGACAAAACTGAGATCATAAGCGTATGAGCATATTTTTGTTATGAACTTTAGGTTCTCCATATATGCAAATAGCGGGTGTTTTTTTAATTTTGCAAGTAAATTTTTCTAACTTTTTTTAGCTTAATAAATAAAACAAGCTTATGATGCGTATTAAAGTCAACAACATATGGAAAAATATGCTCACGCAAAGCGACGACGATGACAGTTGGTTTGAGATTTTTGTCTTAACACACATCTGAGATATTAAAAGAGGCCCACGTTTCCCCAAGGCCCACGATATCCCACTTTCCCCTACCAAAATAAATGGTAGCTTTAAATTGTCTCAACAATCAATTTTGAGGATTTGTTTACTGAACCTGACTTAAATTTCCGGAAACCGCCACACAACAAGCTAGATTGGCTAAAGTTAGTTTTTTCCAGTGCACAGTGGTGCAGAACATCAATCTAGCTGTACGAAATTAAAAGCGCCCAGGGATGAAGAGATAGACATTTGATGTCTTCAGCAACATTGTTCAGTTTTACAAGGAGCATATTCTTGTATCAAAATTTTTGCAGAGGGGTCCACCGATAGCGAGATAAAAATGCTTACTTTTTTGTTTTTCAAATTAGGGCTTTGATGTCTTCGACAAAGTAGTTTATCTGATCAAAATACTTGAGTTTGTTGAATATGTCAAAGTCCTGTCACATCACCCTCAGGAGTTACAGTCAAAGTAAAAAAAATCTCTTAAAAAACAGTTTTTTGAACCTGACACGTTGTAGATTGGATAAAATGGTTCGCTGTCTTTGAAACAAAGGTGTAACAAGCCACGATCTACATTTATCTCATATATTATGATGGGTTTAGAAGTTGCTGAAGCTCTATAGAAAGCATTTAGTGTATTTTATTGGAAATTTTGGAAGGCTCATCCATCGAAAAGTGCACATTTTCGCAACATCCCCTTTTTTGTGATTATTTTTGATGATAAGCGTAACCATTTCCATATGAAATTATCCACTTAAAATCGTTTAAACCACAAAAAAAATGAATGGAACTTATCTGTTAAAATTGGTAGAGCACTAAATTAGTATTTGAATAATAGAATTTTGCCATTACAATATAACTGCTATAACTGGTTCCAAGTAACTGTATCCAAGTAACCAATCTTATAAGCAATTCGCTTTTGTCTTTTCGTTCAGTCAAAAGTTTTAATCGAATTTCAATGCCTTTTAATAAACCAAAATATATAAAAGAAAACTGCAACATTTTATTAATCAATTAAATTTTTTAACGTTTTTTCTATTAGTAAAATAGGTAATTTTTACATAAAATGTGTATTTTCAATCATTCGGGGGAGTAAGCCATGACTTTTTGGCGACGGACGCGTTTTTCTTATCCTCCATCAAAAAATTTTATTCATTTATCGTTTAAATAGGAAACTTGAAGTGAAATAGTGAAAATCTTTGTTTAAATGCTCGGCAGAAGTTTCCTACGTGTTTTTTGATTAATTTATTCAAGCCTCTTTGGGGAGCGTGAAATAGCGGTTCGAATGCCATAAGATTCAGTTCGATTTAAGTTAGCGCCCCGAGAAAAAAGTACTATGGGAAGCAAATCTCAAAATTGATATGTGGAGTGATATTTGAAGAATCAAGCTGGAGCTATTTTTGCACAACGGTTATTGATTTGAAATTTATGTGGAGAAAAATTAAGCACGGCGGCCTTACCATTGGCTGACGATGCGGTTGTTGGATGAAGTGAAGGGAGGTTTTTGATAAGTTAATTGTGGAGTGAAAAATTAAAATACAGCTTGGTAGAATTCTTAAAAAAAAGAGCAAAGCCTGAGTGTCTAAATTATTGCTCCCCCGCTCCCCCGGCTTGTGTGTTATTCGGAAAATGATTGAGTGGCATAGATTGCGTTAAGTGTTGTATCTTGGGAAAAATAAAGTGGCTTACACACGTGCAAATGTTTGAGACACATCCATTTAATGATATTTTTGGTGGGACAGTATCAATGCTTCTTTTTTAATGATACAATGACATTGGTCTGCAGCACTGAATCCAAACATGTTCGCGAACCGGGAAGCCCCGATGCAGAACTACTGGAAGGATGCGAACATCATCACAGCAAGCTTTGCCTTGGAGCATTTGGTGAGGAACTTCCAATTTAACTTTTCCATATTCGCTCTTGACTGGTTTTATTTCAATTTCAACGTGGTGTTATGCTTCCTTTACACGACACAGTTCAACGGTAAAAATTCAGGAAAAAAATTAGAATTATTAATCTTTTATAATTTCATACGATGATATGAAGATTCAACGCATTATAATCATAATACAAAATTCATTTCACATAATCTGAATTTATCATTATTCAGCTTTAACTATTATTTTCATCATTATGGGTAAACATGCCAACTGTTTCATTTAAGTTCATAATTGTTTGAATTTACATTGTGTTATTATATTTGATAAAGCGCATTATCAATAAACGATCCTAGCAGCTACTCATTTATTTTGAAAATTCACAATTTAATAACATAACCACATCACATATTATAATTTGAATTACTGCAATAATTTATTTCTGAAAGGTCTGTTTACTTGTTCAATTTATAGAAAATTCAATTAGTCAAATACTTTTTTATCTGACAGAATTTTTGAAATAAACCTTTTGAGCTCTTAAAGGGCTCGAAAGGTCCTGTGTCTACTAATGTTTTATTTTGTTCTTCTTTATTTTCAAGAGCGAGTAAAGGCGCTTTATCCTTGGTCAACGACCAGAAATGAGGGAACACAGAAATCTATTTAATACAGATGAGTTGAATAAAAATGAATAAAATTACTAATTTCCAATACTCACTGATTATTTGTAATGTTTTATGATTTCTGTGTTCAAAATAGCTCATTTGCAACCGCTGAAGGATGGGTCATATTCCATAGGTTCCATTATCAATAAGGAGCACTTTTTTAGCTTATTTGCTTCCAACGTAATGCCCCTCGGAGCGTATGGTACTGGTGGTCCACGCTTCTTCTTTCTCCTTGTTCCTGATGTCTCTGCGTTCTCTGCTCCACAGTAGGCCCGACCATTTCATGTTTTTAATTATTTTAATGTTTTCATGTTAACATAATTAAAAGCATGATGAAAGACAAAAAGAATAATAACAAATTTGTTTTATTCTTCGGGACTCAGACATAAGTTCTGGCTGTGGCAGTACGATTAGTGATTAGTGATTAGTGAAATGTGTATTTACAATCATTCAAATTTCTACTAGTTCCACCGATTTCCGCGCTAATTTCAGATGGAAATGGTTCCGCTTATCATAAAAAATAATCACAAAAATGGGGGTGTTGCGAAAATGTGCACTTTTCGATGGACGAACCTTCGAAAATTTCCAATAAAATACACTAAATGCTTTCTATAGAGTTTCAGAAACTTCTAAACCCATCATTATGTATGAGATAAATGTAGATCGTGACTTGTTACACCTTTGTTTCAAAGACAGCGAACCATTTTATCCAATCTACAACGTGTCAGGTTCAAAAAACTGTTTTTTCAGAGATTTTTTTTACTTTGACTGTAACTCCTGAGGGTGATGTGATAGGACTTTGACATATTGAACAAAATTATGTATTTTGATTAGATAAACAACTTTGTCGAAGACATCAAAGCTCTAGATTGAAGAACAAAAAAAGTAAGCATTTTTATCTCGCTATCGGTGGACTCCTCGGCAAAAATTTTGATGCTAGAATATGCTCCTTGTAAAACTGAACAATGTTGCTGAAGACATCAAATGTCTATCTCTTCATCCCTGGGCGCTATTAATTTCGTACAGCTAGATTGATGTTCTGCGCCACTGTGCAGTGATGATCAAACCTTATGTGCTTATATAATATGCAATTAAAATTGGTAATAATTTCTCCCCAAATCGTTACTCAATATTTAAACGGTTTTTAATGCCTCATAGAAATAGGAGTTTCCATAGGAAATATCTGGGAGCATATGAGGTGTTTGAAAAACATGATCGAAAAACATCAAAATGGATCTCTATCTTTTTTTAACTAACATAACCTCTACTTTTGATACTTGAATATACAGTACCGTTCATAATTGTATAGAAATTGGAAGCACGCGCACTGTCACTTTGACTTTGAACTTCCATAACTTTTTATTCGGATGATATTTTTTGATTAATTTTTGCCGTTAGATAGATCAACTATCACACTATTATCTCACAAAATTTGAGCTTTCTGGAGTTTGTGTGGCCTGAGAAATGGTAATTCTACGAAAATTGGACTTTTTCGAATTTTTTTTTTCAAGCTAGCATGTCTGAAGTTTTCGAAAAGTTCTATCGATGAGATCAAAAGTTACGCGAGGTGCAATATTTCAGGCATGAACCTTGAAATGCGATTTCTATAGAATTTTGGACGATTCATGAGAACAATATCGTTTCCTCCACCAATCAGACAAAAAATGTCTGGCAAAAGCAATGCAGAAAAGAAAAAATGGAATAAATGATCCATTTGAATGTTTTGAATTCAGAATCTCGCGATATTGTTGTGATTTTTCGGTTAAAATAGATTTACTCGTTGTTAAAAAAGGAATATGATTTTTCCTATGGAAACATTCGTCCAAAATTCTATAGAAATCGCATTTCTAGATCCATGCCTGAAATATTGCACCTCATGTAACTTTTGATCTCATTGATAGAACTTTTCGAAAACTTCAGACATGCTTGTTTTATGTTTCAACAGTCACTGTGCAAAATTTTAGTTAAAAATGTAGCTTAGTTTGAGAGATATTGCAGTTTGAATGAGAAAAGTCCAAAAAGTCCGATTTTCATAGAATTACAGTTTCTCAGGCCACACAAACTCCAGGAAGCTCAAATTTGGTTATATAATAGTGTGATAGTTAATCTATCTAACGGCAAAAATTTGATCAAAAAATATCATCAGAGTAAAAAGTTATGGAAGTTCAAAGTCGAAGTTACAGTGTGCTTGCTTCCAATTTCTATACAATTATGAACGGTACTGTAGATTCGCAGGCATACAGATGGTTTCCATAGCTGGTAATACTTACATATCTCTAATTTTGACAATTTCGAGATTATTATTGGTGTAGGCAAGACCTAGAGATAGCTAGTTTAACCTAAAGAGTATCACATTTATATTCCTTCCTTTATCCTCATTGAATACCTACTAGGACGTGGCCTGCGACTTTATTAATCATTTGAAAAAACGAGAGCATGAGTTTTATATTTTATTTTTTATCTCTAATTTTTGTTATCTGGTATATTTGTATATCTGGTGATATTCATCTATGATAAAAAAATTTAGCTAAGCTTTCCAAACAAAGTGCAATTTAGAAGCCCAACCGATTTGCAATAACTAGTAAGACTACTATATTATAGTCAAAACAAATTTGCACGTTTTTCAACGGTCGGACTATTATGCGATTTTTTATTGCACTTAATTATTCAAATGTGTTTTGATAAGTATAGAAAAAGGATTCAAATGCAACTCGAGTTATGAAATTTGCTCAACCCCACCCTAAGATGATCAGGTTTGAATTTTATGTACAGTTTTTGAAAATTGTCCGAGCTTCAATCAAAATTTGGGTAAATAAAACTGAACTTATACTTTATGTCAAAATAAACACAGAAGTATTTGTTCACGATCTTTATAACCATCTAAAGAATTGTAATATGTCATAAGATGGCTGAGATATGGCCGACCATATTTTCATATTTTAAGGAGGTGATCCCAAACTTTTGACCGCCAGTGTATGGATTGGAATTTTTTTTATCGCCACGCTTTAATGCAACTTTATATAAATGAGATATTTTTGCGGATTTCAGAATCACAAGTGTTTCAAATGATTGGTCAATGAAGTTTGTGATACTAAAATTTGCCAAAAAACATCAATGAAATAAAATTACATTAGAGTACGGCGATAAACAATATCCCAATACATACATTCATCTCAAAACTGAGCTGATTCCCAACCGTTTTTACAAGAGTTTCTTTAACTTTTTTTAAAAAGTTTCGCAGCTTTCATCCCAAGCAACCGAAAGTCACATATTTACTTGAATGAAGGCATTGAAAGTAACATATTGGCTGACAAAAGAGAATCAACTGCCCAATTATCTTTAGTGAACTTTATGTACTCATTAATGAACTTGAAAGTTGCAAAAGTGATTAATATGTACGTTATATGTGACTTGTTTTGCCCAATTCCCATTAGTGAACTATATGTACCAATTAACGACTTGAAAGTTGCAAAAGTGATCTATACGTACGTTATACGGGACTAAAGTCACATAAAGGGCACAAAAGTGCTCAATACGGGATTAAGTAAGTCACATAAAGGGCACAAAAGTGCTCAATACGGGATTTGATAAGTCACAAAAAGTGCATTGATGTGCTTTCAAAATCAAATCACCACTTCGAGTTTAAGTTTTAATCCGAACAACATCTAAGCGTTGTCTTGTGGTAGCGTGTTCGATTCTCACCACGTAGGTCGGGGTTCAATCCCCAAGCCGGGCAAGTTTTTTTTCAATAAGTAATTTAGTAATTGAGTGGCCATTCTGATGCGATGTATGTAGGAAATGTAGGGAAGAAGCAATTGAGCAATTTGTCGAGTTTGGAATCCAGCACGTGGCATCATGGCGGTACCGATACAGAACACAGTAAATAATCAAGAGAAGAAGGTTAAATGAACCGAAGCCAACGGTTCAGTTGAGATAGAGAGAGATTTTTTTGCTCATTTTGCGATTTGTTGGAAGCTGAATTAATAAGCCGCTGAAAGCCGGATAGAAGATCATTAAGACCTGTTTTGCAACTTGAAAGTATCAATAAGAACTTAAATTTTGAGCTGCATAGAACGTACTTCATATCAATGATGGGGCTGAGTAAGCGTTTTTGTACCTGTTTTATGGGACTTTTGGTTGCTTGGGATCTGTACAATACATAGGTTTGGTGCGGTATTTTCTCGTAGCTTCTCCTACAAAAATGCTGCTTATTACTAAAGAAGAAATGAAAAGCAACTTTTGACAGACACAGGGCCAGATTAAACTGTCGGAGAGCCCGGGGCAATTTTTCAAGGGGGGGGGGGGGGGCACTAATTTTGTTCCTTTTATTTAAAAATAGATCTGAAACAGTTTAACGAAATGTAAAACAAAACTGCAGACCGTTTATTTAAACTCAAAAGATTAACCCTGATTAAATATTCATCTTCACAATAAAGCTTTTGTTGAAAAAGTCGAAATCAAAATTGGAATCAAAAAGCGCCTTTTAAAGTATACTTGTGAACCACAACAATACAATTCAGAGTTCAAGTCTCAAATAATTGTACAAAAAAAAACATTTAAATGCAAGAAGCTTCGGCATTTAAAATTCAAAACTTGAATTGGAAAATCTCATTCTCATCATCTCATTTAAATTCTAAAAATGAATTGAAAATTTGTTCTGATAAAGATTCAAAATCTAAAATAATACCATAAATTGATTTAAATTTTCTGAAACAAAATTCAATATTGAAGAGCAGAATCTCACATAGATTCGAAGGAATGATTCAAATTACAATTTTATACTGTAGAATTTGAATAGTCGACGAAGCCAAAACATCAATGAAGATTTTTATCCCACAAAATTATCATTATAATATAGATCATAATTCCACATAATTAACATTAACATCATAATTAGAATTTAAATTAAATTCGGCTTAAAAATAATCAAGAAATAAAAATAAAACAGAATTCAACAATTATCAGATTTAAATAAAAACCAATGCCAGAGCGTGGTTCAGTCATCCCTATCCAGATAAGAATAAAAAAAAGTCTGTTATTTCAAAAGCTTAAATCAAAACTCAATTTAGAAAATGCTTGGATAATTTGAATAAAGAGCATTTTTTGTCATTTCTTTATAATAAACGGCTCAAACTTTAGGAAAAATAAGCATTGAAATATTTTCATTGAGATAAAACAAGCAGAATGTTGGTAGATTTAAAAATCTCCTTGGATCAAGCTCTGTACTTGAATTTAAAAAAAAAATAAAGAATATGGATAATTTATAAATTTTAGTTTCAAATCTGTGAAATAAGAAAATTATCTCACAAT
The DNA here is from genome assembly GCF_029784155.1 of Uranotaenia lowii. Taxonomy (NCBI): domain Eukaryota; kingdom Metazoa; phylum Arthropoda; class Insecta; order Diptera; family Culicidae; genus Uranotaenia; species Uranotaenia lowii. Next base: position 335,255,763 of record NC_073692.1, on the reverse strand, counting down.
AATAGAAAAATATATTCTTTTCAAAATCAATAGATTTTTGATAAAAGCATCATAAAAATTATGATTTGTAATTTTTTTTTTGCTTTGTCGAAATTTTGGAGGTATGAACCATTACTTTACTATTTTTACGTTTGCCGTTATGCTTTCAGAGGGATAAAAGTGCAAAATTGGTCAATTAAGAGATTATAATGCATGACGATTTTTCATGTTTCAAACTATATTTGGTGAAATTTATATTTTTTTTCCTTCAAACTTTCCGATCGATCGAAAGCTACAACTTTTTAAAAAGTGTATAAAAATTGAGAAAAATGAAAACTTAAAAACGCGTTTTCTCAAAAACAGCTTCTATGCATGTATAGCTTCAGATCTAAGGTAAGGTTAGATTGCCCGGTTTAACCGTGTTTCCCGGGATACTTTAAACAAAATTTTCATTGAAAAATTCCCGGATTTTGCCCGGATTTATTCACTGTTTTTGCTAATTAAACGATAAAAAAACAAATTGTGAAATAAAATGTTTTTATTGATGCCTCCTAATCAAAAGTTTTTTGGAAAATTTTATTAAAATTATCATGAAAGATTTTTTCAATTTTTTTTTTTTTATATTTTTGTTGAGTAATTTTTGGGCTTTGACAAAATTTGCCCGAAATTGGCGCGGATTTTGCCAGGTAATTATATAAAAATTGCTTAAATTTGTCCGGCTCGGATACGTGCTGAAAAAATTCCAGCAACCTTACTCTAAGGGCCTCATATGTTACTTGTATAGCATATGTAATTAATTTGTCATCCTCAATGGATGTTTTTCCACTCAATATTTCAAAATTTATGAAAAATGTGTGTATGTTTCTTCAGCAAGGCATCTGAGTTAAACTTTATTGAAAATATATGTTATATCATCGAGCCGCGGACCATACGCCAAGTTACAAATCCTTTTAAAATCTACACAAACGAATTTTATAAAATTAAAACATGAAACAGGAAAATTTTGAAATATTCTATTATGTGTTTTGAGCCTTCTTGGTTGAATAATTCTACTGAATCAAAGGAATCGAAAGATTCCCTTTAATTCAACCATGGTATAAGAAAAGTTCAGATACCGGTAATTCGATAGTAACTTACTGTCTTCTTTAGTGAGCGTCTTCGATTTTTGAAATACCGGTATCTGAACATTTCTGGCACCGTGGTTGAATTAAAGAGAATCTTTGGATTGCTTTGATTCGGTAAGATGTTCGATTGTGTTGTTTTATATTCTTGGATACTTCCTTCCGTTCCTTCAAAGATTTTGTTATGTATTTATGTGATAGTTTTACTCTTTTGCACTTTCAACTTCAACGATGACTCTTTTCTGAAAAAAAAAAAATCTTGCCCGCTATTAAATTTACCTGTCACATGTGCAAGTTCCACCATCTCAGCGCCGAATACCGAGAAAGCTTTCACAAATTCTGTAAAGTTGGCCACTGATTCTAATCTATCTAAAGTTCTAGTTACCTGTTGATTGAAAAAAAAATTGAAGAAAATTTAGCGATGAAAATAAAACTAATCAATGATACACAGGGGGTGGGGTTTTTCCATTTTGCTGCCATAATCCCAACAACCCTAATTGACTTCCTCCCACCACCAACACCATCATCTTCATTGAATGCCATATCGGTAGAACCTACAAACTTACCCTGTCTTTGGCTAATAATAACTGTTTTACGACCACGATGTCGGCCAGCAGCAGAACCCGGGTCACCGAGCTTAGCAGGGTCCTGGCCGCCCGAATCATGGGCCCTCTGTCGTCAATTGGCGTTGGCCGGGGTGAGTAGCCGACCGGATCCGTTGCCGCAATATCACATAAACGCTCTATCGATGAGCCTGAATGAGTGGAAAAGCAAAGAGAGAAAAAGGAGAACATCATGAGTTGTTTGCTTTTTGGCTGAGCCTTTGGGGAAATTTTTGAACCCGACTACACTGCCCTGACAGCCCCCAGGAAAATTGTTATTTGTGGTCAGGATTATGGTTCGCTCGAGTTCGAGTATTAATGCGTGTCTCGGGTGGCATCAGCTCAGCTCGTAAATGTCTCCATCTAATATCTGTTGAGAACGGTTGTTCGGATAATGAAAAGTGTTAAAGGGGTTTAGGTTTTTTCCACTCCACATAGGTCAGTGAAAATATTAAATGAAAGATTAGCGAATATTTCTTTCGCGAAACCACCACAAAAATAATCTGTTTCAGTTGTTGGCAAGGTTTAAAATCGACATACCTCACACTCAATTTAACAAATAGTTTTCTTCTTAATTGAATTCTGTGAATGTAAAATTTTTTTGAATAAAAGGGGTCTGTACTTATTTTCTATGCTGTTATTCTGGCTACATATTTTGAAAACGATCGGTCGACTCAGAAGCGTCCCCTGTTGTGTTAAAACTGTGACAAGCTTCAAACATGTTTACAGTTGCTAATGCACATTTATTAGTGTAAAGTGAATCTAGTCCACAGTAAAGCCACAGACGTCTAGTCTTGTTCCTAAGCCCCTGTGGTTATGCAATTTTTCTTTTGAATCGCCAAGCATTTTTCCGCCCTTATTTCTTTTCGAACTATCAAGTGAATATCATCCAAACTCAAATATTAGAAAAACATCAAAAATTGCAATCGAGCGCATCATCAATGGTTAAAATCGGTCATTATTTGACGAAACGGCATGTATTTCACATTGAGTGTTCTGGTCGGACATTTAGTCGCCTCATTAAAACAGTGATGAATGTTACCCTTAAAAAAGTTAGCTAATTTTTGAAGCTTAATAACTTTTTTATCTTAACTTTAATTGAAATGAAACCTTCGGATGAAATATTTGTCATAATCTAGGCTTTAAGAAAACCCATTTTTGAAAGAAATCGGTCGAAGGAGACAAAAGTTATTGATGAAAAACTGGTTTTTCATGTTCCTCTCGAACAAAATGTCTCAAAATCCCATACAAACTTCAGGCTCGTTGAGCGACCCCTTCCCGTGGTCCGATCTGGCCCAAATTCGGCATGACATCTTGTGCTAGGCCCAGGATCAATTTAAGCCTGAAGCGTATGACATTTCACAGGTTTTAAATTTCCCATACAAATTTGAGGCAGTCTAGGATGCATCCGTCGTACTTCGTTGGAATCTTGTTGTATAACTTCCGGGCACGTCCTTTGGCTACTAAATTCTGCTTCAATGCCCGGTTTGGCTGTTTAATAAGATCGTATTCCTTAGGCAAACGGATCCTTCAGAAGGTGAACCAGTCGGCATAGAATTTCTTGGCGATGGCATAGTCCGACTGCCCTGGGTTTGCCTTGATCGTTCTCAACACATTCAAATGAAGTTTCCGATCCTTAGTTCCACTGTAACGATTTGTATGAATCTGCCGATCGATAGTATGCATCTCACAGAAACGTTTGAAAACGCTGCACACGGTTGATTCGACCATTTTCAACGGTATCGCGATTTTTGAACTTGAATTTTTGACGTGGGTGTCCAAAATGAATTTTGTTTTAGTGGCTTCCATCACGTGTAACTTTTTTGAAAATGAATTTTTAAGCACTGATAGAGAAAACATCCCAAAACAAAGTACTGTCAAAACATTTCATATATGTTTATTTTTTTTATATAAATGTTTTGTTGAGAAATTAGTTGGTATGAAGATGAATTCCTACTAGAACTATCGTCTCCAAGTAACCAAGTACAAAAAATCACATAAAAACTTTAACCGAAAGTATATTTTTATCTCCAGTATAATCGCCAATTGTTTGATCACCCCAAAGTTTAATTGTGTAGAATACAGCAAAGAGGAACAGCTTTACTCAAAAAGATATTCCACTTCTAACCCAAGTGTTTTTACAGCAAATTTAAATTTTTCAATCCATTATAATATCAGTCAGTTAAACTGTAAGAGCAACTGCAACGGTACTGGCGTAAATATTGGTTTTAGGTATGACAGGCTTAGCACAATTTAAAATTTTAAAATCGGCTAAAACACGCACTCCCCACCGGTGTGAGAGCAAATTTTTTTTTGAATTTATTTATTTATTAACGGTGTTTTTGGCAGTTGGATTAGTCTGAAGACTGTTGTCAACTTCTCATGCCATTGCTTTTACAGATGTGTACTTGAAAACACGTCTGTAAAAGTACTGGATACACCTTCATTGAAGGCACTCAATAATTTAGAAATAAAAACCTTATTTTATCAGAAAAATCGCATAAGTTTGAGTTACACACAATCCAACATCTAAAAGTTCATTCTAGGTACGAATGTAATTTTTGACAGAACCATCAATTTATTAATTCTACCATGGCTTCAGTAACTAAAAAGCCAAAATGACTACACAGTGAGAGAAAAAAAGGTTCATTGGAACAAAAAAAAACATTTTTCCTTAAAAACTGACTCATTTTGGGTTGCACTGATTTCAAATATTCATTTCGTTTACCAGCCTTGTTTTCGAGATACCTTTTGAAAAAAGGGGAGAATTCATTAAACAAATTTGTGCACTCGTTTGTCAAAACTACATTATCAATATTTTGAAAATAAAGGTTTTAACTCAATGATCAACTTTCCCCAAAACCGCGAGTAATTTTGACTTCTGAAAAAAAGTTTTTGGAAATTTCTTTTTATTTATTTCTTAAAATCTATGAAAATACGATTTTAATCGATCAACGATGAGTACATGACTTTTAGGGTTTTGGGTTATTTTCCACTGGCACGGAGGCAGTAGCAAACTTCATAAACAAACAAAATCGTCGATCGGGACGATGCATATACATTATCTGCGTCGTCTCGAGGTACGGTTTTGTTTGTAAATGAGGTTAAAGTGTGCCCTCGTGTCAGTGGAAAATAAACGAAATCGCTATTTGTAATTAATACAATTTGAATCAAATGCCACCAAAGATTTACACCCAATTTTAACTAAATCAACAACAATTTTTCAAAATCAACGAAAATATGAATATAATCGATCAATTATAAGTACTCAAAAGGACTTAACATGTTGACCAACATTCTACTTTAACATTTAACTCTACATTTAACAACATATTTTTAAGTCAAATTATCGTGATTTTTAGTTGTTAGTAATGTCGAAAACTTTTTTATCCAAAAATTTAAAGATTTTTTTTAAGAATCATGTCTGTTTAGTTAATGTTTTATTCTAAAACCGTAAAATTTAGTTGAGATAATGAATTGTTCTTGTAACTCAAATTGTAAATAACTTTGGACATAAATCGGCCGATTCGTTGTTTTTTTTTAAGTAATTAATTTATTTGTTTTTTTTTTAGTTCATTGTTGTACTTATTACGTTCAGTTCATTAGGATGTTTCTATTATTTTCTGGCTGGACTCACTAATTCGTTGAGGCCAAAACCTATTTATTTATTTATACTTAGTCAAGAAGAGTGTGACATGAATTATTATACTTGGTATGGTTTTTATTAACATCCTTTCTTAATTTATATTACGTATAGGCTGGCTGGGAAAAAAACATCCAAATAATATTAGCTCTTTCATTGAAAATTGGATTTTGTGCAATGTTTTGCAGTCGCAATTATCCGTAGAAAGGTTGACTGAAAAGCTGTTAGCGTGTAGAACTCCGACAGATTTTACAATGGTTTGACAGGTCGCACTAATGTACGAGTTCGCACATGTCGCAGTCATGAGCATGATGCCTCTAGTATGGTGATCTCATATGCCAAATCGCCATCCCGCCATATTGAAAAAAGTTTTGACAGCTGGCTGTAGTATTTACGAAAAAAGGGGTCCAGGGATGCCAGGTGTTAGAGATAAAAAATCAGATGGCAAAAAAGTGTGTATGTGCACAAGCCAATCGTAAACGAAAGATAAAAAGATTCAAAACTGTACTGGGGTTTAGTTTATTTTATTATATTTAAATTGAGTTTTCGGGAAAAAAGCAATGATATGAGTATATTCAATGAATTAATTTGTATTCTAAACACTTTTTTATAATAAAATTACAATACAGTTCGGTCTATCCGTATGTTCCGAAAAAGAAAAACTTTTCATTGACCGTTATGATAGAAAGGATCTTAAAGGGTGGAACAAACAACCAAAACCCTAAGCCGGATGTTGCTTGTTCCTTATTCTTGTTACCTTATCCAAAGAACTATTTTGTTTCCCTCCAATCGAAAAGTGTTGGATGAAAATAAAAGTAAATCGGTTCTGCTAAAGGAATGCTATAAATTCTGCTATTGATAATTTTCATGATTAAATGATAAACGATTTTATGGTTTGATTTTTTTTTTCAAATAACTGTTGCATCATGTAAATACTGCTTAAGCCTTTTTCAATATTAACATATTCAGTTAATCTACCTTCACCACCACCCACTAGCAGCGCTGAGCTGGAGCTTTGCTGCACTTGAGGATGACTAGCAATTGGACAGCATCCAGGGTTCAACAAAACGCACTCTTTTAGACGCGCGCGGCACACGCAAACCATTCCTCTCGAGCGAAACACTTCTTCGTTTGCGGTCTGGCCGTTGAAGCGCTCTCGCTCGAAACAAAAACACGCGCGCTCAATCTTTTCCCCTCGTTCTCGTCGACGAGATGCACTATCCGAAATCTGCGCGAGCGGCCAAGTCAAACAGGCACGGCTAGCTCTCGCGCGTCCTAATCGAGCGGCGGGTGAGGCCTCTCTTTTGGCTCAAAGAACAGCACGCAGCGGCCCACAATGCAGCGCGCGGCGGCTCTCCGAATGGTCCGAGGCGGCCCTCTTTTCTTCACCGGGCGGCGCGCACGGGCTCGAGTGAGGGCCTTGTGTTTCGTTCGTGTTTCTGTTTGCAGTGCCGATTGAGAAATCTGTGTGTATGATTTTATCAACAGGATAGTTAAAATATATGTAAGCGGGCAATGGGATTTGGCGGAGGGTTATAAGAATTAATGTAGGATGTTAAAAATGTTCAAGCCACTAGTAATAGTTACCAGCACTAGTAACTATGAAAAATTTACCATGGAAAAGTAAATTTGCGCGAAAAACGCCAAATCAAAGAGCCTTACACAAGGCTAGTTAAAATTAATGTTAAAAATATTCTAGCTACTAGTAATAGTTACAAGCACTAGTAACTATGAAAAATTTATCATGGAAAAGTAAATTTGCGCGAAAACCGCCAAATCAAAGAGCTTTACACAAGGATTGATAAAATGAATGTTAAAAATATTCTTGCCACTAGTAATAGTTACCAGCACTAGTAACTATGAAAAATTTATCATGGAAAAGTAAATTTGCGCGAAAAACGCCAAATCAAAGAGCTTTACACAAGGATTGATAAAATGAATGTTAAAAATATTCTTGCCACTAGTAATAGTTACCAGCACTAGTAACTATGAAAAATTTACCATGAAATAGTAAAATTTCGCGAAAAACGCCAAATCAAAGAGCTTTACGCAAGGATTGTTAAAGTGAATGTTAAAAATATTCTAGCCACAAGAAATAGTTACCAGCACTAGTAACTATGAAAAATTTACCATGCAATAGTGAAATTTCGCAAAAATCGCCAAATCAAAGAGCTTAACATAAGGATTGTTAAAATGCATGTTAAAATATTCTAGCCACAAGAAATAGTTACCAGCACTAGTAACTATGAAAAATTTACCATGAAATAGTAAAATTTCGCGAAAAACGCCAAAAAAGAGAGCTTTGCACAAGGATTGTTAAAATGAATGTTAAAAATATTCTAGCCACTAGTAATAGTTACCAGCACTAGTAACTATGAAAAATTTACCATGGAAAAGTAAATTTGCGCGAAAAACGCCAAATCAAAGAGCCTTACACAAGGCTAGTTAAAATGAATGTTAAAAATATTCTAGCTACTAGTAATAGTTACAAGCACTAGTAACTATGAAAAATGTATCATGGAAAAGTAAATTTGCGCGAAAAACGCCAAATCAAAGAGCTTTACACAAGGATTGATAAAATGAATGTTAAAAATATTCTTGCCACTAGTAATAGTTACCAGCACTAGTAACTATGAAAAATTTACCATGAAATAGTAAAATTTCGCGAAAAACGCCAAATCAAAGAGCTTTACGCAAGGATTGTTAAAGTGAATGTTAAAAATATTCTAGCCACAAGAAATAGTTACCAGCACTAGTAACTATGAAAAATTTACCATGCAATAGTGAAATTTCGCAAAAATCGCCAAATCAAAGAGCTTAACATAAGGATTGTTAAAATGCATGTTAAAATATTCTAGCCACAAGAAATAGTTACCAGCACTAGTAACTATGAAAAATTTACCATGAAATAGTAAAATTTCGCGAAAAACGCCAAATCAGAGAGCTTTGCACAAGGATTGTTAAAATGAATGTTAAAAATATTCTAGCCACTAGTAATAGTTACCAGCACTAGTAACTATGAAAAATTTACCATGCAATAGTAAAATTTCGCAAAAAACGCCAAATGAAAGAGCTTTACACAAGGATTGATAAAATGAATGTTAAAAATATTCTAGCCACTAGTAATAGTTACCAGCACTAGTAACTATTAAAAATTTACCATGAAAAAATAAAATTGCGCTGAAAACGCCAAATCAAAGAGCTTTTCGAAAGGATTGTTAAAATGAATGTTAAAAATATTCTCGCCACTAGTTATAGTTACCAGCACTAGTAACTATGAAAAATTGTCCATGAACGAGTAAAATTTCGCGAAAAATGCCAAATCAAAGAGCATTACGCGTAGAATGTCGAAATGAATGTTGGAATATCCGAGCAACTAGTTGTAGTTATCAGCAGTGGTATCTATGAAAAATTACAAAAGTAAAATTTCGCAAAAAACGCGAAATTTTACAATTGCATGATGAATTTTTCATAGTTACTAGTGCTGGTAACTATTTCTTGTGGCTAGAATATTTTCAACATTCATTTTAACAATCCTTGTGTAAAGCTCTTTGATTTGGCGTTTTTCGCGAAATTTTACTATTGCAAGGTAAATTTTTCATAGTTACTAGTGCTGGTAACTATTACTAGTGGCTAGAATATTTTTAACATTCATTTTAACAATCCTTGTGTAAAGTTCTTTGATTTGGCGTTTTTTGCGAAATTTTACTATTTCATGGTAAATTTTTCATAGTTACTAGTGCTGGTAACTATTACTAGTGGCTAGAATATTTTCAACATTCATTGTAACAATCCTTGTGTAAGGCTCTTTGATTTGGCGTTTTTCGCGAAATTTTACTATTTCATGGTAAATTTTTCATAGTTACTAGTGCTGGTAACTATTACTAGTGACTAGAATATTTTTAACATTCATTTTAACAATCCTTGTGTAAAGCTCTTTCATTTGGCGTTTTTCGCGAAATTTTACTATTGCATGGTAAATTTTTCATAGTTACTAGTGCTGGTAACTATTACTAGTGGCAAGAATATTTTCAACATTCAATTTAACAATCCTTGTGTAAAGCTCTTTGATTTGGCGTTTTTTGCGAAATTTTACTATTTCATGGTAAATTTTTCATAGTTACTAGTGCTGGTAACTATTACTAGTGGCAAGAATATTTTCAACATTCAATTTAACAATCCTTGTGTAAGGTTCTTTGATTTGGCGTTTTTCGCGAAATTTTACTATTGCATGGTAAATTTTTCATAGTTACTAGTGCTGGTAACTATTACTAGTGGCAAGAATATTTTCAACATTCAATTTAACAATCCTCGTGTAAGGTTCTTAAATTTGGCGTTTTTCGCGAAATTTTACTATTGCATGGTAAATTTTTCATAGTTACTAGTGCTGGTAACTATTACTAGTGGCAAGAATATTTTCAACATTCAATTTAACAATCCTTGTGTAAGGTTCTTTGATTTGGCGTTTTTCGCGAAATTTTACTATTTCATGGTAAATTTTTCATAGTTACTAGTGCTGGTAACTATTACTAGTGGCTAGAATATTTTTAACATTCATTTTAACAATCCTTGTGTAAAGCTCTTTCATTTGGCGTTTTTCGCGAAATTTTACTATTGCATGGTAAATTTTTCATAGTTACTAGTGCTGGTAACTATTACTAGTGGCAAGAATATTTTCAACATTCAATTTAACAATCCTTGTGTAAGGTTCTTTAATTTGGCGTTTTTCGCGAAATTTTACTATTTCATGGTAAATTTTTCATAGTTACTAGTGCTGGTAACTATTACTAGTGGCAAAAATATTTTCAACATTCAATTTAACAATCCTTGTGTAAGGTTCTTTGATTTGGCGTTTTTCGCGAAATTTTACTATTGCATGGTAAATTTTTCATAGTTACTAGTGCTGGTAACTATTACTAGTGGCAAGAATATTTTCAACATTCAATTTAACAATCCTTGTGTAAGGTTCTTTGATTTGGCGTTTTTCGCGAAATTTTACTATTGCATGGTAAATTTTTCATAGTTACTAGTGCTGGTAACTATTACTAGTGGCAAGAATATTTTCAACATTCAATTTAACAATCCTTGTGTGAGGTTCTTTAATTTGGCGTTTTTCGCGAAATTTTACTATTGCATGGTAAATTTTTCATAGTTACTAGTGCTGGTAACTATTACTAGTGGCTAGAATATTTTCAACATTCAATTTAACAATCCTTGTGTAAGGTTCTTTGATTTGGCGTTTTTCGCGAAATTTTACTATTTCATGGTAAATTTTTCATAGTTACTAGTGCTGGTAACTATTACTAGTGGCTAGAATATTTTTAACATGCATTTTAACAATCCTTATGTTAGGCTGTTTAATTGGGCGAATTTTGCGAAATTTTACTATTGCATGGTAAATTTTTCATAGTTACTAGTGCTAGTTACTATTACTAGTATGTATTTTAAAACTTCTAACATGGATTGTTATAACCCTCCTCCCAAGGCTATTGCTTGCTTCTATCTATTTTACCATATCTATTGATTTAATTATTCGCACAGATTATTCCGTCGGCTCTTAATAACGAAAACACGGCGAACACTCCGTGTGCTAAAGAGAGCCGCGCGCGCCGTCCGGTGAGCCGCCGTGTCCTCTCGGTAGATGCTCGGTGTTCCTACACGCACGCGGCAGAAAAACGCAAACGCAGTTTCCGAACCGCTCGCGCTCTCGAACAGGCGCGCGCGAATTTGCTCTGCTCAAAAATTTTCAATCTGCGTTTTGGTCGCAAATTTCTCGAGAGAATTTCGAGCAATCAAATGTGCCCGTGAACCGAGAACGAAAGAGCTGCGTTTTATTTGCTCTTTCTCATTCGACGCACTCCTGCGTGTTGAACCCTGACAGCATCACCTGCAGAATCCTTCAGGGGCTCAATACATTCCGGACAATCAACAGTCTGCAGTGGATCGAACTGATTCCCCAACCCACTCATCGGACTTATCGTCATGCTGCTCAGGCGCCTAACGTTGCGCCTATTTTCCTATTTCAGCTCATCGGTCCCATCATTCAAAAGTGCCAAAAACTTCATCTGATTTTCCCAAATGCTACCCATCAGATCCGGATTACTCGATTGGATCTTCTGGAGCAGCGATGGCAACAGACAGGGGTCCTCCTGAAGCAGCTTTTTCATCTCGATGAAGATCGGATGTTCCTGCAGGAGGGCGCTTCTCGGACGATGGAATGTAACGCCTCGCCATGTTAGGCCGATGACATAGTGAATACGATGCGATGCGATGCGGTGAATGCGGTTCAATGCGGTGAACCACATTTGATGAAAATGTATGTGAATCGCTTAAACCTGACATACTCAACGCGGCGAACCAGATGTCAATTTGTTCCGCCGTTCGAGTTCGCGTAGGCCGCGTCCGTAAATTTTCCGCTGATTCGCATCGCATCGCACTCACTATGTCATCGACCTTGCCATCCGATTCGATGACTTTCTGCTGCTTCTAGATAGCTCTTGAAAGAAAAAAGTGTTGAATAAGCATAAATTTGTCATAAGTAATGCAAAATTAATGTTATTGACCGCTACCGACAAAGCTGGCACCGTCGTTTATAGGTCCAACTTCTTCCAGCTTTGCTTACCAGCCCGGAGCTCAGCCGGAAGATTTTGTTTCGATTCTATGAATTATATTTGCAAAAATCAAGGCGAAATCTTTGTGTAAGCAATAGCTTAATGATTGGCAAAACTTCGTGTTTTACAAAAAATCAGAGCACCTGGCATCCCAGCCAGCCAGCAGCCAGCCGAACAGCCAGCTGTCAAATTTCGGCTCCTCCTCCGCATCCAACCCTCGTCTACTTTTTGCCAAAGAGAGACCACCATATCTAGAGGCATCATGGTCATGAGCATGATGAATCTAGTATGGTCAAATCGCACGTCCAGCCATATTGAAAAAAGTTTTGACAGCTGGCTGAAGTGTTTACGAAAAAGTAGGTCCAGGGATGCCAGGTGTTTGAGATACAAAATCAAAGAAAAAAGAAGTCTATGTATGTCTCTGCATGACGTAGACCAAAGATCAAAAGATTTAAAATCAAATTGGGTTTTAGTTTATTTCCTTAATTACAATACACTCAGCACTTTTCGGATGCTCCGAAATAGCTGTAATTAACCGTGATAATAGGAAGGATCTTTTAAGAGTGCACCAAAGAACCATAATCCTGAACCGGATGTTGCTTGTCCGATCGATAGCATCAATGTCGGACTCAGGGTGTTCACCATCGAAGCGGCAGTCGAGGCTACATCATGCACTACGACACTGCCACCGGTTCCCTCGTTCAAAAGTGCCAAAACTTTCATCTGATTTTCCAAAATGATACCCATCAGATCCGGATTACTCGATTGGATCTTCTGGAGTAGCGATGGCAACAGAGGTGGCAAGGTCCTCCTGAAGCAGCGCTTTCATCTCGATGAAGATCGGATGTTTCTGCAGGATAACCTCGCAGGATAATGCCTCACCATGTTACCATCCGATTCGATGACTTTCTGCTGCTTCTAGACAGCTCTTGGAAGAAAAAAATGTTGAATAAGCATAAATTTGTCATAAGTAATGCATAATTGATGTTACTCACCGCTACCGACAAAGCTGGCACCGTCGTTTATAGGTCCAACGTCTTCCAGGTTTGCTTACAAGCCCGGAGCTCAGCCGGAAGATTTTTTTTTCGATGCTATGAATTATATTTGCGAAAATCAAGGCGAAATCTTTGTCTTAGCAATATCATGATTGGCAAAACTTCGTGTTTTAGTGCCATCATTTCGCCCCCTCCTCCGCATCCAACCCTCGTTTACTTTTTTGCCAAAGTGAGACCACCATATCTAGATTCATCATGGTCATGAGTGCGCAATTCAATCCAAGGTGTGTGTATATAAAGGAGGTGTTACTGTATTTAAAATTCCCGATTCGCCCATTTTGGCTAATTAGGCTTTGTAACTGCAGAACTCATGGAGCCACACAAAAACCACAGAAAAGCTGAGCAAATAATCTTAAACAAACACATTACGCTGTTGTTGTTGTTGTACATTTATTTAAAGAGGGTTTTTAGTCTTGAACTTTTACCCTCACACATTACGCTCTCCGTTCACTCCTCACCTAGTTATTGTGAAAGTCAGAGAAAAAAGTGTTTCTTAAAACCTTGGTCCAATCTAGTGTGCTGCGATTAATATCTCAAAAAGATTCAATTATTACACCCAATGTTACCCAAACATGTGTGAAAATAATCATCGTTGGCTAAAATTTTCGCACCGTGAATCCCAAACGTCAAAATCGGTCCGTTGTATTTTTTTTAAAATCCTGTTTCAATTTGCATGAAATTGGAACAAAGGCGTGTAACGGTTGAGAATTTTGAAATCGATAACTGTGCTAAAACAGCAATTTACGCCACCGGTGCCAGACGGACTGTTCTGGCGAAGTCCAACCCCGTTTTTTCCCATACTCTAAGTTCTATGCTTTCCATTTTTTCTAATTCTGAACGTATCTAGGCCGAGCCAATCCAGGAATTTTTAGCTAAAATCCTGAAAAACACCGGGCATTAGGTTAGGCTTGCCAGATACTTTCAGAAAAAAGCGGAACATTTCTCAAAAAAAAGCGGGACACAGCCAAAAAAAGCGGGACATTTAAGAAAATTTTTAAAAAGCTTAATTGTGTAGTCCAACTTGTACGTTAAGTATCAGCCGAAGTTGTTCATAGAAAGTACGCTAAGGTTTTTCTTAAACGCAGAATAATTTTACTCAGTTTTTCTTACATGACTTCTATTTACACGGATTTTTGCCGTTATTTTCCACGGTTCTAGCAAATTAACATGTTCTTCGAGAAAAAATAATTCAAGTTGGATAACACTTGCATTAAATTTTTTTTGGCAATTTAAAATCAATTTTAGTTTTTTATTACATCTTATAAATAAAGTTATTAAATCCGTACAAAATCCAGACTTTTTCCAATAAAATCCGGGCAACCGGGTCGGACCGGACTTTTCTTAAATTTTGTGTCAAATATGCGGGCAAGGCCGATTTAATCCGGGCAATCTGGCAACCTTAGTTTAAAAAGTTTTCCGTAATATGATGAGTAAGCAATAAGCTTTCAGGGGAAATTATTTTAAATTTCTGTAGGCAAACCTCATAACTATTAGTTATCCAAAAATATAAAAACGAGAAACTGTGATAATAACCCCTATCAAAACATCGAAAAGACTAACAAAACTTACGAAGCTTACATGGCCAAACATGATCGAAGTTGTTATAATGATGAATAAAAAGCTTTCAAAATTTCAAAAAGTCAAACGACTCATATTTATTTATATTTTATGTGAACTCGAGGAAGGCCGGGTAAAATCAGCTACCCAGACAACCATTTGGTGGGTATATCAAATTAGCAACGCAAATATACGTGCTAATATACGTGTAAACATATCGTATATAATGCAGCAAAAACAGTTTATACGTATCATTTTGAAGGCCATATAGGTACAGGCCATATACAGCACACATATTCTTGATTTGGATTATTTTGTCGTAATCAAATCATGCAATGTTTTTAAATATGATAAAGAATATGCATGGGACGCACATTGTAGGTGCAGATATACGAAAATGAGTTTAAATAACATTCATACGATATAATCTGTAAAATAATATACCACTTCTCGTTGTATGGGAAGTAATCTATAATTATTTGGAAGCAACCTAAACAAAGTTTTTTTTCATAGATTCGTTGATAGTGCTCCAAGAACACTTAACTGAATCAGAATCTTACTGTAATGCTAAGAGCTTTAGATTTATTCAGTATTGTCTTCTGTAAACTATGCAAATACTGCTTATTTTGAGAAAAAGACGTATTTGAAGTAATTTCTGTTCGTCACAGAATTCAAATTGAGGCAGAAGTTTGATTTTTTCCAGTGTTAGTCAGTTAACTTTGTAAAAGTTTTCCAAGTAAAAAAGCGGGACATTTTGAGGAAAAAGCGGGACAGCGGGACATTCAACAAAAAAGCGGGACATGTCCCGCTTTTGCGGGACGGATGGCAACCCTACATTAGGTTTAAAAAAATCGATTTAACAATCGCGCAATATCTGGGCAAATCTGGCCTCGATCCAGGAAATTTACAGAACAAAACGAGTGAAAAGGTAAATATACATATTTGGAAATTGTATTTTTTTTTTAATGAGAGCTACCGCGGCGTACAAATCTGATTTCACAATCCCAAAAAATGTTGGCAAGATTTTTTCCTTGAAACAAGGTCAATAAATTTTTAGTTATTATAAGCAGACATCAAAAATGATCATCCATAAATCATCCAGGCAATCTGGACCATATTTTTATTGTATACTTCACTAACTGCATTTTCACATTTAACATTATTATACTTCGTTACCTAAATTTCGTATGATAAAAATTTCTAGATTTTTGGATTTTTTATATTGTTAGTTCTATCAAAACTGATAACCCATGATATTTTCAAAGAAGTGAGTAGGATTTTTTTTATATTTTAAGCAAATATACTTAACCATATTAATGTAATAGCATCAACATTGGAATTTGAACACATTGAAAAATGAAAGCACTCAAGCGCAAAATTTGTGGTGTCTATTAAGGGATCCTAGTCCTAGATTCTGGCGTTTTAAATTCGAACATTTTATTAGATTTAGTTTATAACCTCCATTTCGGATCACGAGGCACTTGGAAACTTTCATTTATCAGTTTTGATCAGCTACTCTATGGAAATATAGATCTATCCAAATTTTAGAAATCCCTTCAAAAATTGCCGAAACTTTTTATTGTTATCAGAATGGGAACAGTATTAATAGTGGTACGTTATCTGAACATACAGAAAAAAATGTGGAATTTTTTAGAGAACTGCCGAATTGCTTAACGTTTTAACTTACGCTTTTTAAAAATTATATTATTTTTCATTTTATTTAAACTTCCTCAGAATTTTGTCCAAAATCTCGTATGCTACTAAATTACAAATAATTAACAAAAGAATAACTAACTTCTTAAAATTCAAATTCACATGATTTTATTAAAAGAAAAAAAGGAAAATTTTTGATTGATTTTATTATTTGGTTTTCAGCATTTATATTCTTTGTATCTCGAAAAAATGTGAATTTTGTTGCATTGTGTCAATGCTGGACGCTTGATGAAAAAAGTGAAAAATAACTCAATTGAATTAGTTTCGTATTATTAATTTGACATACATCTGAAACATTGTGAAAACGTGCATCAACTATGAATGAATATTTTAACACTAATCCACTCTTAAGTATCAATATGACACTAATGGAACTTTGGAGGCTTGTAACTTCGTTCGGGTGCATCCAATAAAAAAAAATCTTCGGGGACCCTAAATGAATTCTTGAAATCTTTAATTTTGCACCATTATTTATGTTATGGACGCGCTCTGGAAACCCAGACAAGAAAAAAAAACTCCTGAATCCGACCTTGAGTGTCAATTTGACACTCCACGCTTACACCATTATATCTCTCTTGTTCCTCAACCGATTATTACAAAATTTAAAGTACTGTAAACTTCGTTGTATAACTCAAATATGTTTCTCCGACAACATTCAGCTTAAGAACTTCAGTTTTCCGTTATTCAAAGTCTAAGAAAAAAAATCCGAAAAAACATGTTTCGGAAGAAAGACTGTACATCAGCCACAAAATGTAAAAAAAAATCATTTAGTGTCTAAAAACTGATGTTAGAAGCTAGACGTTGCTTATGACCACATGGCCACAAAAATGTTAAAAAGTGATGTGAAAGCCGTACTTTTCACTCAATAAACCGTCAAAATAGTTTAAGTCACACCAGATATATTTTGAAAAGAGGATAGGAAAGTTGACGTAATATGGTTTATTTTCGCATCTTTAGATTTTCAATATAAGCTACACCGAATTTTTGACTAATTTTCAAAGGAAGCTAGAGCTTTTTGTCAATTTGCATTTATTCAGATTATTTGGTACTAAAATACAACTTTGCAATGGATTTTGAGTATATTAACGCAAGATTCATGCAAACAAATATATCTATCTAAAATTAAACTCTGAAAATTCACGTGGACGCTTGCGTTATTGTTTGAATATTGTCTGAAAAATATCTTTGTGTTAAATTACATT
The DNA here is from genome assembly GCF_029784155.1 of Uranotaenia lowii. Classification (NCBI taxonomy): domain Eukaryota; kingdom Metazoa; phylum Arthropoda; class Insecta; order Diptera; family Culicidae; genus Uranotaenia; species Uranotaenia lowii. The sequence continues at coordinate 335,238,280 of NC_073692.1, read as the reverse complement.
TCCAAAACTATAAATTTCGTTAAAATTGTTTGCGAAATAAGAGAGATACATAAGTTTTTATCAGTAGTGTCAAATGCACACTCTTGGGACTGTAACGAGTTAAAATATCTGGGACGGATGAGGGCTAATAGATCTTCTCTGAATCAAGAAAAAAAAAACACTTTCAAATGTTTATCAAACGTCGATGCCAGGAATTACATTATTAAACACAATTAGAACATTATTAAACTATAAATTATTCCTGAGAATCTTCAGAAGGTTTCACTCTCATCATTTATTTGAAAGTTTAAATCACTGAATTTAAATTTCGGCACGACGTGACGTGACTTTAACACCAGCATGGAGCTCCTGGAAGACTTTTCGAATTTATACACGCAAGAAAAGATCTTAATGTTTTGTTAATTATTCCGACTTGCCTGAGATTGCATGCGGTTCTGTTGAGCTTGTTTGTATTTATTGTTCACAATATGAATATTAAAACTCTGCTTTGTCTATTTTTTTGGGGAGAATGTGGATACTTGATCCCCTTTTCTTATTTTCATCATATCTTTTTGGAAAAATTTAGTTACTCGGCGTCTTTTGCATTTTCGGACAGCGTGTAATTTAAAGTTTATATTCTGCAAAAGTTAAAACGATTCATGAACTTGTTGATGAACAAGAGGCGTTTTCGTGAGACTAAATCATTTTTTTTTCAAATTACTGGAGACTTGCTCCTACACTAGAGGAGACTTGATCCTTAATTCAGGCTGCCCTGACCCTAGGCAAAAATCTAGTAAAATCCAAAGATAACAGGTCCGTTGACTATTTTTTGCCATATCAGTTATCATAACACAGTATTTTTAGTCCTTTTAAACACATACTTACAGGAAAAACATTAGTTATTGGACAGATATAAGTAGTTTCATAACTACCAATGATCACGATCCATTCAGACAAAAAATATATCTTTTGGACTCTAGGGATCAAATGTACCCATAACATATATTTTGGAAAACTTCTTCATAAAAAAATTGAGAGTTTTCAATTGCTTTTTAAATATGATATTATGAAGTCCATATGATGCTCTAACGATTGACGCATTGAAATAAATATTTTATTATTATTTTTTCATGTGAGAAACATTTTAAAGTGATCTTCATATCACGTTTTGTTAAATTTTTTAAACAATGTGCAATAATTCGTAATATAAAATATTAAAGTTGATTGAGATTACAGCATTTTTGTTTTGTTCTATGTGGCATATCTTTCTAGAATATTTGATATTTGTAGACATTCTTGTTTCCTGTTTCGCTATATCTCGAAGGAATCAAGTATCCCCAGGGATCATGTATCCTCTTTCTCCCCTAAAGAAAAAATAGGCACCACAATTTGCCAGGTAATCAGTAATGTTTACACTTTTGCAATCAATCACGATTTTCTATTTTTACATACCGATCCTTAATGAAATATAATCCGAACAGTCTTTGATGTTGTGCCATCCCAAGTAACACAGATTATGCCAACTAGCATTAGGAAGTTTTATTATGGTTTAATTTTGGCATTTTTTTGTGCAGCTCGTTTTATGACGGTTTTATTATGGTCATGCAGAAAGCTTATATTTTTTTTCGACCATATGTTTGCAAATGGTTTTGAAAACGCTAATAAAACTTTTATTAAACATACTGTTTTAGTTATTTTGAAAGAGTTATGAATGCTTTTTTAAAACTATAATAAAACACAAACTTAGAAGTTTGCTCCAAGCTTTCTTTTGCATGTTCTATAATAGCACTCAGTGCCTGACTATTAAACCGCCATAAAACTTAGTGACAGTTCTCGATCAAAATGTCAAAACAGGACACGCTCAGATTAGATAGCACATATTTGAATTGGAACTCCCATTTTTACACATTTTTGGTAAGTTATGCGTGTTGGTTTTGAGTTTAAATTAAAAAAATACATCTTTGAAAACTTGAAATCACCGAAAGTGGTATGAATATCTTTACAATATGAGTATTGAGTGAAAGGGCCCAAATTGTAGGAAAAAAAAGCTTGACTCCATCATTAATTCAAGATGGCGGCTTCCTCTTTTATTTTCAAAGCTGAAAATTACTGAAAATATCGTGAAACCTTCACAATATGGTTATAAGGTAAAAGTAATAAACGAGTAGAAGTCAAATTTCGTTGCCCGTCGCCATCTTAAATCCAAGATGGCGGCTACCACTCAACTTAAAAATACTGTAAATGACTGAAAATCGCATAAAACCTATATTATAGGGGTATAAGTTAAAAGAAATCAACCGGTAGAAGTTGAATTACGCTATCTTACGCCATCTTGAAATCCAAGATGGCGGCTTCCGCTAAACTTTAAAATGTAGTGAATGACTTAAAATGACATGAAACCCAAATTGGTACTGGGTGAAGGGGTTTACGAGTAGAAGTCGAATATTGCTATCTTACGCCATCTTGAAATCCAAGATGGCAGCTTTCTATAAACTTAAAAAATGCTCTAAATCATTGAATATCGCATGAAACCTCCAAAATATGGATATTTGTTAATTGGGATAAGCTATAAAAAGTTTATTTTTGCATTCTGACGCAATCTTGAAATCCAGGATGGTGGCTTCAGCTGAACTTAAAAATACTGTAAATGAATGAAAATAGCATGAAACTCCCAAATATATTGTATTGGGTGTTAAGGCTAAATGATAGAAGTCAAATATCTCTTTTCGCGTTTCTCTAAAAATCTGTAAGTGACTGAAAATCCCACAAAAACTACCACAATACAGACCCCGTTCGTTTTTGGCAACATTCGATTTTGGAAACATCGAATTTAGCACATGTGCCAAAATCAGACGGTTAACAGAAACAACATAACCTTATAGTTTTCGCTAGAATAAGACCAATAAAATTTAGACATAATAGCATGATAGGAATAAAAGAATTACATAAATGGCAAAAAAAATCAAAAACTATACACAAAACAAGAAAAGTTCTAAATGCATTAGAAACATAATGAAAAAATAATAAAAGTGATTTAAAATGATCTAAATTGTTTTAAAATAGTAGTTTTAATGTAGTATTACGTGAAAAAAAGTTGTGTTCAAGCGATTTTCATTGATTAACAGCATTTTAAATTCAGTGGAAGCTGCCATCTTGGATTCCAAGATGGCGTCGGAAAGAAAAAAATCGACATCTTCTAGCTTAGCCTTTTCATTCAATACTCGTATAGTGGTGGTTTAATGCGACTTTTTGTCAGCATTAAGCATTAAAAGTTGAGCGGATGCCGCCATCTTGGATTTCAAGATGGCGTCGGATAGCGAAATTCGACTTCTACTCGTTTAGCCCTTTCACCCGATACCCATTTTGTTGGGGTTCATGCGATTTCAAGTCATTTACACCATTTTAAAGTTCAGCGGAAGCCGCCATCTTGGATTTCAAGATGGCGTCAGACTACGAAATTTGACTTCAACTCATGATTTATTCCACGGGTCATTGAAAACCAATCCCTTTTCATTCAAAAAGTCTGTCCTCATTTACTGTACTAATGATTAACAACTCAGAAATGAGGACCTCAACCTTAGCGTGTAATTGGTTTGCTTGCGAGAGAAACGTCAAATCGTAGCTTTTTTTGGGGTCATCATTAAACCATAATAAAACTATGAATTGACTCACGCCATGTTGGTTGCAAAATCGAAGGGTACAAAATGACGCCATGTTGATGGATTCACAATGCCAGCATTGGAAAATATTTTTTCAGGCCTTTTTTCCATCAATCCCATCATGATTGACCATCAGATTTGACGATGCGCATTTATTTTAAGATACTATTTCATATACATTTTACCTAAAATCTTGACTGGCAGTAGAAAAGACGCTCATTATATGGGTAAAACATTGGTTTTTTAGCTATTAATTTTACCAGATTCATATCTGAATAATGCAATCACCATTACGGTTGCTGGAAAAAACAAAATAAAAACTCCGAGAACTGACAGAACCGAAAAAAAACAAAAATTTCTAACATGTTTTATAATAGCATTTTAAAAGCTTTGGTGACCAATATTGATGACTAACAATGATTGGTCATGATGACGTTCCTAGGATAGGGCCAAATAGCCTAATTTTGGCTTTATTAGAGTCCAGGTGATGTTGTAGAATGTACTTTAGCTTTTTATGAAGATTAATGCTATGGTCCAAACGACATTTTGCTGACCATAATAAAGCTAAAATTGTTACTTGGGATGTGGCTCTTTACAAAAGGAAACAAGCCATTTTCCGTTTTTTTTCTCCATTCTCAAGGCAATCAAAAATATGATCACGATCCAAAGCGGGCAATAAATCTAAATAAAAATTATGCCAATTTCCGATTGTGGTTGAACCGAGGGCGATCCACCCGCACCCATCACATAAAGAAAGGAAGGAAAGCACGCGCGTAATCATAAATCATCGCGATGATGCCAGGCAGTGTCTCGTAAACTTTCTCTCTCTTATCTTTTCCGATGTTTGAGGAGCAAAGATCCAACTCACCTTCTTTGCCTGTGGTTCTATGTTTTACACAAATGCCTCCCCTCGAAGAAAAATGGCAAATCACAAGTTGTTTCGGCTATAAGTGTTCTAACGCTCTTTGCAGATGATTTACTGACCGAAAGTAGGAACATCAGCCTCGAAAACGTGCATGACGTGACAAAATGTTTCCATAAACAGTTTGTTTTCCCCATGTTTCTTTCTGTCTATCTACATATAGGAGCTCCTGACTCACTTGACTGGTGGGTATTGATTTTACCGCTGAGAAGCACAACGATTTTCCAATTATTGGTTAACTTTTTTATGTTTCGCGCTGATTTTCGATTATCATAATTCGTTGAGCATCACAAAACACTTTTATGTTTTGGCTTGTTTTATTGCCCGGGCTGAGGATGAGTTCGTTGAGCGTGGTATCGGATGGAATGGTACTTATCTACGTAGATACGTTTTAGTATTTTGTAATGTTTTACAGTGGAATATGAAACCATAAAGTTAAGAGGTTCGCCATTTCGCAGCATAATATCGCTTTTCATAAAACGTGAAACACGTAACTGTTTCAATTGGACGAAATACACTGTGAAAGATGTAAAAACTTCGATAAAAAAAGTTCTAATCCTACAGAAGAATAAGTCCTTTTTATCAAGCATTTATTTTCTCCCTAATTTGAAAAACGTAGTTTTTCCAAACCCATAGTTTTTGGTTGAAAAAATCGTTTCATAATCAAAACTCTCAAGAAAAACAACAGACCCAAATGAATCTTTAATTAATCTTCCCCGATCAAGGGGGAGCAATGAATTTTCCCGAAGACAATGTTTCTGTCCAGGAGGCAAGTCAAATTATACCAAAATCGGCTCCTTAATCCTTCACATCAATCACCAGAAACGCATCCTTACTTGGGTGGCTGCCGGAGTGATTTCTAAGCGGAAAACTTTTTCATCCGGCTCTGCCAGTCAACCAACCGACTCGCTTGTGGCTTTGTTGAATCCTCTCGTGAAATGTAATGGAAAAAGTTTTTTTTTCCATATCGGGATCCCTCACGGAGGAATGGGTGTTGATGTTACGTAAATATGACTACATATAAACAAACGAATAGGAGTATTTGCGAAATAATTATTTATTCAAGTTATTGAATTCATTGGCTGTTGTTTTTGGTGGGTTTGAAGAATTTTGATTTTTAAGTTCCATATTTTAGAATGTTTTTTTTCGAGAAACTATAAGCATTTGACTGGTTCATCTGAAAATCAAACACTTATTCTTACAGCATTTCAATGAAACTTGATGTTCATCGAAAAGATTTCTTTTATTTGACTTTAATTGTACATCGTTCGAAAATTTGATAGCTAGCATCTAACAAATGCTAAAACCATACTGAAAGAAAAGGTTGCAAAATTTAAATAACGTTTGACGCTAAACAAAACTCGAGCTTCCAAGCGAAATTATACGAAACACGAAAAACATTATCCTAAAATAAAAAATAATAATAAAGTGAGAATCGAACCCAAAGCAAAATTTTTATTTCGACTTGCCAGTGCGATAGCTGGTTACTAAATGTATCAGTTAGTAACGAAGTTTTAATGTCATACTATGACAATGTCATGGTCCTTTGGCCGTTATAAAAAAATATAAAAAATATAAAAAAACGCACTGCGTTGGCATTGCCGTTCGAACAGTAATTTGTTTTCAACCTCTTTTGTCTTTGATGGGAATGGGGACCGAGCAACTATTTTCTATTCCCGATTTACATACACATTCATAGCTGTTTACAGCCGCACATCTTAACCGGTGGTTGCTTGCCGAGGCACAGTGGGCCAGAAACAACACTTTTGCGGTCAAAATTGACATCAGGCCAGAGGCTTCGTTGTAGCTCAGCAGTGTCTTCGACAATGCTACTGGATTATACTTACGCTATCTATTGATGGATTCGAATTAGTTCTATTTTTCTCTGCAAGGTGACGCCTTTATGTGCCTGTATCTTTCTTTTTAAAAAGCAAGATACAGGCAAATATTTTTTTTCAAAGAGAACATCCGCATTTCTCGAAGAAAAGTCGAATTTTCATTGGATGAGTCTATTGCTTGTTGAGTTGATGCTTGAATAAATTCAGCATATTTTTCGCACTTTTAATTAAATTTGTAATTTTTTTTTAATTAATACAATGCCACTGAGAAAGCTTGTCAGTGCCGGTCCGGCATAGAATCTCATGCCGTTAATTCCACTTCCAAGGAAGGTCATTATTGGAGAGTCTGATTTGTGGGTGCACGGATATTATCCCAATTGTTGATAATGCTATAGGGTACTAGATTCTTCGGTATGGGGAAAGTCGCGGACGGACTCCCTAAGGTAGAATCGCAATAGAAAATCAGATATTGCCTTTTTCATCGCAATTTTCATGTAGATGGGAAGTTTAGGTTGTGTGCTACCGCATTAACCATTGGAATTAGTAAATTTCCTTCATCAAGACTGTTTTTATAGCTATTCAAAACATGCTTGCAAATTACACTCTTCAAAAATGGTCGGGTAAAACGGACCAACTTGTCCGAGTCCAGAAACGAAACAGTGTTTTTTTTCGGAATTTCTTATTTTATAGGCGCTTTCATCACCGGAGATCATGTTTTTACAGTTTCAAGGCCTGATTGAGATGGTGAGTGCTTTTCGACCAAGAATTGCTCTTGTCAAGGTACTCTGAAGGCACAAACCGATTAAAAAATTAAAATACCTGGAGAAACTTATGTGTCCATTTTTCCCAACCTTGAGGTGTCCGTCTTACCCACCTGAGAAACTTTTTTTCAAAACGTTTGTTGATCAAGCCCTTTTACCAAAATTCGCTGATTTCCCTCCAAATGGTTGAAAAGAAGCCTTATTAATATTTTACCGTTGGAAACGGTTGAAGTTTTCGAAAATTTTGCGAGCTATGAGCAATGTTATGAGAAGAGAAAATTACATCAGATAATGGATCCTCAAAATATTTGTTTGTTTTGTTTACTTTTATGGGACCTTGCTTGCTATAAATAAATAAAAGGTCTCGAAGCTTAATACACTTAGGCAAACATATTCCCATCATTAGATTTGTGCAAAATATGAAATTTTCGAAATATTGAAAGAGTCCGTCTTACCCGACTTTCCCCTACATGTTAATAAGGATGCTATATCTAGCACTGTAGCAGTCAGGTAGTGTCACAGAGCTGATTGAATCACCAAAAATGTAGGAGTTTACAATGTTGTAAGTGCATTTGATTGATTTCTAGGTTATTCTGCAGAAGAACTTTGATAAATTGTTTGACGGAGCAGTCAACAAACTGATCCAAGAGGCCATCCAGATTTATGGGCCTTCACAGTATCTGGCATGACCCTCTCAACATTTGAAAAAGACCAAACTTTATTGAATTTATAGAAAAAAAAATTGTGACAAAAATATTTAAAAAACCTACACTGATAAAATGCATTTTTAAAACTAAAACTTAATTTCCAAAAAAATGTCATTTAAGAATTTTGATAAAAATATTCTAAAACGGGTAGTAAAAATGCCTACAAGTCTTTCATACATTGCAACTAGTGCAACGAGTGTGGACATGATAAAAGTTTTTCTAACAAAAACTTTTTCAAGTCCATACTGGATTAACTTTTTTTAACTGATTGATTTAAATTCAATATTAATAGTTTATTGCATTGGTGTTATTTTTTTTTGGAAGAAGTTAAATAATTATGATTTCCTGGAGCTTTTTTCTAAAGAAAATGGTATTCAATTTATTGCTCAGTTTCATCATCCTAGGTTTGGAAATATTATTACTGTCTACTTAAATACGAGAATTGAATAAGCTTTCTTTGGCCAATATCTTGTTTTTGAAAAATTGAAAAGGGAATTAAATTCACCGGTTGGAGGTATGTTGCGGTGAAGGTTTGGTGACGACGGTGGTAGGCGAAGAGGGGAAAAAGATGTTACAATGGCAATTAAGGGCAAATATGACTGAAGTTGGGAACCTCCAGTGCGATTACTCTCTGTTAAGGAGGCTTTAGTAAACTGTTCTACTGTCACCGGAGCTTCTTGGTACAAGTTTACCGTTGAGAAGAGTCTGAGTCGTTTAAATACTGCTATAAGGCAACGATTTTTCAATACTCATAGTGGTTTCCCAGACGGTTTACCACATACTGAAACTTAGATTGTACAAATCCGTGGAAAAAATATGTAAGCTGTTTGGTGGGTACAAACCAGAATATCTTCTATAACATGCTGTGTATAGGTCTTAGCTCCTTTCGTAGGCGATCTATGTGTTTGTCCCATTTAATCAAATCGTCAAACACAAGTCCAAGGTACTTGTACATTTTGACTTGTTTAATAACTGTTTGGCCAACATGGAGCTGACTGTTGTAGTGATCCTGTGCATGTTCTGGCACTTGTCATATTGGCATTTTTAGCATTTTGCATGTATCGCCATATTGATTTTAGCGACGTATCGAATCGGTGTTTTTCTGAACGATTTGTATATAGTTTTACTTACTTTTTGAGAAGCGTTTTCGTTTTGGGATGAGTTCCTTTTCCTTGACTGCGCCATTGTAGTGACCCTGCGCGTATTTAGCACTTTTTTTATTTAAGAATATCGAAACAAATTGGAACGCGACAGTAACCCACAAAATTGCTAAACTGAATGACATTAAATTCTATTACACGCTCTCGCTTTATTTTTCCGCAACTGAGTAAATTGATACAAGGTCAGAAAACACAACCCATTTACATCAACTGAAATGTTACCCAATAAGAGGAACAACAAATTATCATTGTTATGTAATTATTACTGAATTCAAAACAATAAAACCGAAATATGTTTATTATTTAACGCCAACCCACTCATTCCCTAGAATTGAGTTTCAGGCTGCCGGCTAGTTGATCGAAAGATTAAATATTTAGTTTTTTCCAAGTTGAGCTATAGGAGATTTGTATCGATGTAACCTCGAAGAGTATTCAGATTTTTCGACATCTGAGATATAACGTTCCTGACATCGGAGTGCTCGTAGAACAATGAAATCAATGAGGTACAAAGAAAGCTGACGATCAAACACGCACACTATTCCAGAACTCGTTATTCAAAAATGAAAAAGGTAAACAAAGCCTACGTCACTTGCCAGGATGTTTATGTATCCTAGGTGAGAATCGTAAACAGAGGTTGGCAATGATTTTTTCTATAGTTTTTGCTGGTACTGCGATGATGGTTGTTTGTTTTAAAATGCAACTGACATCACAAATTGTCATGGTTACAATGTTTACAAAAAAAAATTACTAATACTCAGTACGGGATTTCCATCGCCGCCTGAGATATGTATACAGATTGCAATGAAGTGTCGTCAGCAAAAAGTCTTGGTTGGCCATACAGGTGTTGTTTATGCAGATCATTGACATACACAGCAAAAAAGTATTGCTATATTACATCAAATACCTGCACATAACTTGAGTCGCAAATGGTACCTAATTTTACATTGTCTTGATGTACCCGGCTGTTTGGATACAAATCATTAGTTTCGTACCGCTGATCCAAATGGGCTAAATTTCCTAAAAAAGGAAAAATAATGAAATTTGTTTTGAAGCAGTGGGTTTGCTTATATTTTAATTAATTTTGGAAGTACTTACAAGCAGGCTTGGCAAAAGTCATCGTCATGAGGCGTGAAGCTGAGACTGTGAAGCCTCTTGGTCCGTTAAACTTAATTGACTGTTCCTTATCGACCAGTCACTTCGTTTGCCAGTCATTCATTCCCCAGTCATTTGAAGCTAAAAGAATGACCTAGTCAAGCAATCGCATTCAAACGACCGATGACGAAAAAGAAACGCATTTATTATTATTGTTGCTCCTGCCAGCAAGCCGAAGACGACCGAAGACGAAAAAGAAAAGAATTTATTATTATTGTTGCTTCTGCCAGCAAGCCCGTTTTCGGTTTTTTATTGCTATTGTTGCTCTCTGCCAGCAAGTCGTTCAATCCGCTCTTTCGAAGCTGCGCTGCTGCCATCTGGGGTAGTACGATGTTGCGTGAGCAACATTCTGGGTGAACGATAAATTATAGACAACTTTACATTGCTTCGAGTTAAGTTTTCATAAATCCAAATGATTTTGAAAAAAACACTCTTTTGAAAAATTGGAGTTTGTTTTCAAGTAAATTTAAATAAATTAGCCTGATAGGAGAGTCAATTCTATCTGATAGATGAGTTTTAAAATAGTCAGTCGGTCAGAGAAAACTAACATGGGGCCGTTCAGATACCACCTGGATAACTTAGGGGGAGGAGGGGGTATGGAAATGTCCACGGAGAGGGGGGTAGGGGTTTAGGAAATGTCCACGTGGACATACTTACTTTCAAAATATGTTCTAAAGGTGAATAAATATTAAGATGTTTTAATCAAAATCTTAAAATTGCAAAGCTTTCCAAATTAAGTTTAAGCAACTAGTAGCCACTTGAAAGCAAGCTATAAATATAATAATTTTGAAATTAATAATAATTATAATTATTACAAATTAGATTAAAAAAAACAATTTCAAATCTGTCCAAGTGGACATCCGGGGAGGCAGGTAGGGGTTGGAAAATGTCCACGCTTGGCCACGGAGGGGAAGGAGGGGGTCAAAAATCTCATTTTTCTGTCCACGTGGTATCTGAACGGCCCCCATGTAAATCAATCTTTTCGTCCATTTTCTTAAATTTTAATTTTTTCTAATAATCTCTATTTTTTATCATATCTTTATATTAAACTTTATGCGCTTCTCGTTGGTCTGTATAAAAGAACATTTAATAAATACGTTATATAAAATTTTAAATAGTTTCAGCCTAAGACAGTAGAAAATGTTAAGTTTTAATTAAAAACTTTCCACGGCTAGTGGTTGTATAAATATAATTTTCAATAAAATTTCCCAAAAAATGAGATCATGAGGTCCGATAAAAATACAAAACATTTTATAACCCATGAACGATGGCAATTGAAAAGCATTTAAGTAAACTTGAATTGTTTAGTAATCCAAGGATATATTTTTTTTTTCATGTCAACCACCATCAAAAATATCCAAATCCGCCTTCCAGCTTTAAAATTATTACGCCTGATTGTATGCAGCTGCAGAAGGAAACCTAATAGAAAATAGCAAAAAATTATGTTTTTTCGAATAAAAAATTCTACCTTACCAATTGTTGGGTTTTTTCCAAATTTCAAAGGAACGTTAATTGACTACTCTTTTAACAAACTGCAATTGAAAATGTGCATTTTTCTCGAGTTTTCATTCAAAAATATGTGAAATACTCAGAATAGTTTTTGTAGTAGTAAAAAATTGACCTTTTTTGATGTCGATTTGCGATGCTTCACGGCACATACACATTTTCTTCTATAGCTCACAATAATCTCTGAACCTTCTACTTCAAATCTGTACCCGTCATTTTATGAAAATCCTAACCAAATCAAAGAAAATAATGATTTATTAGAAGCAAGTATTTCCACCCGTTTGTTTACATTTTCTTGCACACACACGAGCTGTCAAAAATTAGCTTCGAAATCGCCAATTAGTTGTACCTGCCGTCAGCAGCCGATCGAAGTGTGAAGAGATTTGCCAGTCACTCTCAGGAGAAATTTTGACCTTGTGTAGGAGCTTCGCCAGTCGATCAGAGGGAGGCAACGTTAGACGTTTTGTCTATGTATCGTGTGACCAACATCTTTTAAATAAGTGGTCATGAATCTCGTTTTTAAGCTTTTTTTCCTCAGATTTAAGCTTTTTTTACCTTGAGATGATAGGAGACGAAAGCTTAAATCTGAAGAAAAAAGCTTAAATCGGTCAAAACGAGAGAAATCAGAGAGGAAATCTGACAGATGTGCTCCATACGGTTTGAATAGCGTTGCCGCCGTCTGCAGTCGATGATGGAGAAATGTTGATTGTTGTCGTGCTTTATCAGAGGGAGGCAACGTTACACGTTTTGTCTATGTATCGTGTGACCAACATCTTTTAAATAAGTGGTCATGAATCTCGTTTTTAAGCTTTTTTTCCTCAGATTTAAGCTTTTTTTACCTTGAGATGATAGGAGACGAAAGCTTAAATCTGAAGAAAAAAGCTTAAATCGGTCAAAACGAGAGAAATCAGAGAGGAAATCTGACAGATGTGCTCCATACGGTTTGAATAGCGTTGCCGCCGTCTGCAGTCGATGATGGAGAAATGTTGATTGTTGTCGTGCTTTATCAGAGGGAGGCAACGTTACACGTTTTGTCTATGTATCGTGTGACCAACATCTTTTAAATAAGTGGTCATGAATCTCGTTTTTAAGCTTTTTTTCCTCAGATTTAAGCTTTTTTTACCTTGAGAAGATAGGAGACGAAAGCTTAAATCTGAAGAAAAAAGCTTAAATCGGTCAAAACGAGAGAAATCAGAGAGGAAATCTGACAGATGTGCTCCATACGGTTTGAATAGCGTTGCCGCCGTCTGTGCTTTATCCGTCATGCGAGTAGTGAGGCCAGGCTTCCGAAAAGTACAGCTTTGCTATGACAGCTTTTTTCTTGCCAAACATATAGGGAAAGTGTTCCTAAATGCGCATGTTAGGTAATATGCGCATACAGCCGATTGACGATATGGCTAGAGATTCATCATATCTAATCAGTGCAGTTTGAGGGTAGTACGCTTTTAACACATGGCATGAAAAAATTAAATTGTTATATAAAGTCGAAAAAATTTAAAAATTCAAACAAGATTTTTGTCAGTTTTGATATAATATATTGAATTTTAATTATCGTGCGTACAGATTCTGTGAACGAAAATTTTAATGGTTTTTCTTTCTTATTCATCTGGAAATCGGAAATTCAACAAATTGAAGCTTTTGGCAAAGTTGTAGATGATAAGATGTTGAAATACGAGGCAGGTTCTGAATGCCCATATCAAGGCAGGTTAAATGCCTATATCAAGAAAAATAGATTAGTTTTATAAATTTTTTACTTTCTATCATTTAAACATTAAATCTACGCTCAAATCACGATCTTACAGCGAAAAAAGAAGAACTTCATACTGATCCGATAAAAATACAATATGAACAAAATATTACCATGAAATATGGCCATATGGCATACTTAACTATGTTTCATGCAAAAGAACTAGTGATGTAAAAAATTTCACCAAAATTTCAGCCTTGACGTATGCCTAACATCCGTTTCTACCATTTTCAATTAAATAATTTCAAAATATTGCGAGTGTAAATGAAATATAGCTTAAAACATAAATATGCGCATTTAGCCCGCCGGTTTCGGAAATCGGCTATTTTGACTTCTTTTATTATAAAATTATTTTCACAAAAACTGTAAGAGATTTTAACAGAAAAATTGCTCTTACGTATAGAAAACAGATGTCCGCTCATGTGCATATAGTTTTCAGGCTCCTATCTATCGGAATATGGGAGAAAATGAGTGTTTTCCTTAATATGCGCATATTACCCGCCTCTCCCCCTGTCTAGGTTTTCATTACCACTCGGTTCGCTGCTGTACCGTCGGTAACGAATCGTAATGCTTCGGCTACATCGCACACGTACGAGAACCCAGGCTGTATCTGAACAATCTGCTCAAAGCATGCGTTGCCGAAAGTGTTGTGCTTTAAGCTGTAGCGAACCCAACCGACAGTTCGGTTTTCATTCCCCCATCCTCCTGTTTCGAAAATAATTTCATCCTAACTGTCGGCTGCAGGGCGTGACAGTTTTTGCAGGACTGTCACGGGTGACTGTAGTGCACATACCGTACCCATGCCCGATCGTATGCGCTGCTGCTCGGATCGAATAGATCGAACGAGCCTTATATTCACACCGAGCAGCAGCATACGACCGAGGCGTAACGCGATGTGTGGTGCCGGTGCAGGTTAGGCGGAAAAGGGGTGGGGAGGGTGATTGGGGTGATCACCACCCGCAGTAGATTCAAGCAAAAGGAAAATACGTTCGTTCGAAATCAACTCAGCCCGAGCGAATCTCGGCTACAGTCGGACGGAGTGAGTAGTACTGTCATGCGAAATTCAACGCATTGAAAACTGTTACGAAGATTTTTCCAAAACTGTCACGAAGCTTAAAAAACTTTCATACCCACGAACAAACTCTCGCATGAGGTAAAACAAGCCATCGCTGTACATCGCCCGACCGCTCCTTCTAAAACTGTCGGGGAAGAAATATTCGGGAAGCTTTCATCGAGGTGCATGTGTGACATTCGCAAGAATACTGTCGTTCGCCAGTACTTTTCGGAAGCCTGGTTTTGTAATCTTTCAGTTATTGGAATTTTATATCGAAATTTTCATGAATTACTTATAACTTTATTTATTTCCCCCTTCAGGATTTTTGTAAATTTCGAAAGGGTGGGGTGACAATAGAAGAAATTGATATTTGTTCCAGCCTTATTGCAAATCATACGATTGGCTTGGTGAAAAATTGAATTTGAATTTATGATTTTTTTCTTCTAAAATAATGTGAATTAAATTATTGTCTTAAAAAGCGAGAATTGTCATAGTTCCTTTTCAGATGTTAGTCCTTCTCAACGTTGATCGATGATTGCTACAGCTGTTAAATGATGATGGAGGATAATAGAACCTCTTTTAGGAGGAAGTCTCTTTCTTTCTGGTTTGAGACATCATTCTTATAACACGTCTTTTATTTACATATTTTTCAACTTTTTGTCTTTTTGTCAACTTTTTCCATCTTGCTCTCCAAAATGATTTTTAATTTCAGCAAAGAGCGCATTTAAAGCAATAAAGCTTTCTATTTTGGAATTATAATTGGGTACGGGAGAATGATTCAAATGAAAATAAATTGTGATACTAGCTTGGTGATAAGTCAATAAGTCCAGACCGCAGAACTTTTTTTTGCTCTGGGAGCTTATTCAGCAATCATACTTTTAACTTAGTTTCTTAGATCAAAGTTTTCCTTTTCAATACTATTTATATATTTCAAAATGTGTTTAAAATGGTTAGGAAAACCTTATCTGAGCGATCACATATCATCTTTTTATTCGTTCACACTGCAAGTTTTCCCGCTTGTGGGGCGAACCACGCTTGGCCTATTTATGTGGTGTGGTAGATGCAACTCTATCTGTACCCCGTGAGGAACAAAAATTTGATATTGTTCTAAATAAATTCTACCCGCTCATTTTCACCATCTTTCATTTCATCTAACCTTTTATCCATCTATAAAATTCCATAATCTTTAGATATCCCTACTAAAAAGGACATCACTTTTCATCGATAAAGCCAATAAATTAAAGTTAGGAAATAAGTTTTACTATTTTCGAACAATTTTACGGAAAAAAGATCACAGATAAATATTCAGAATACACCTACCAGAGCCACGACACAAGTATGTATTACAAGTTAAATTTTTCCCGAGTACAGACCCCCTAGTTTATGCGTGCCGTAAATTTATGTCGCCACGATTTCAACACATTTATCTCGCGTGCGTATCGCGCAACACACACGATTTGTGGGCAGGGAAGCCGCGCTCCTGAAGTATGCATGTAGATATGTTGCTGCGGATGTAAATTATTTATTTTCATGTGACAGTCTGAAGCGGAAACGTTTAAGTCTTGTCATTTTGTAGACTGGAAAAAAATGGAGCTGATTTATCGCGTGAACAGTTCCGTGATTTTGCTTTTGAAATTGGACACATTTATTTGGCTCTTGAATGGGATTCTAGACTTCGTTTTTTTATGAAACGCTGAAGTGCTTAAAAAGAGAGAGCAGTATGATATATTCCAATTTTTCCTAAAGTTTCTTAAAGCATCGAAACAATCATTCCATTTTACTATTCTATTCAAAAGCAAAATTAAATTATTTCCACAATCATTTGTTTTCGTTCCGACATCAAAAGAGCGCATTTAACCATGCCTGAAGATAGTAAAACGTTCCTCGCAAAAACAGCTTTACTATCGGAAACAAAAGGCTAAACCAAGTTATTAACTCTATGGAGCCACCATAAAATGTGGTACCAAAAAGCGCCCCCTGTGTCTAAAGCAGTTGCCCAAAAGTTTACAGCCAATCAGACCCAGTAAATTTTCGGAAAAACAATACAAAATGTTGGCTAAAGGGGTGCTGGAACCTATTTCAGAAAATCGCTCACCCCTTAAGCTCGTAACATAGCGATCGATTTAGGCTGCGTTCGTTGCTATGGGGTAGCCACTAAATTGTAAACCTCAAAAGTTTATGGTATCGGCAGGATGCAGGATAAACATGGCAGCAGACTTTCAAAGACCCTAACAGTGCCTACAGCAGAGGGAGAATATTTTACTGTTGATTGGCGTAAATATGCGCAAAGGGGAAATAAACTTCCGGCAAATTATATCGTGAGAGGCTGCAGCAGTCAGGCACGTGTGGAAATATTGAACAACGTTGCCAAAGGCGTGACTCAAGCAAAGCAATTAATTTTGGCACGCCCCAAAAGATCCTCAATTTTTCTTTAAGGTATTTGTTTTTAATTTGAGTAAAGTAACAGATATTCACCATCTTGATAAATATTCTTGATGAAACTTATTCCAAAAATTCGAAACAGTGAAAAAATTGTAAGTCTTATTTTTAACATATCATGTAAATATGTTTCTTTAACTGATCTTGAGAAATACTTCGATATTTGACAGTCAAATGATTTTTTTTCTTTTAAGTTCTACATTTAACTTCTAATTTTTTTTGTAAATTTGCAGGAATTATTTGTTTTTAGATTTATTAATTAAAACTTCCGTATTTTGTTTTATCAACTTCGTTTAAAGCTTTTCTCGTTATTTTGTTAAATTTTTTTCATGATCCTTTTATCTGTTTCAATCTTCAATTTTTCCACATTTTTCTTAGATCTAGTAGTCAAGTTTTCCCATGATTAAAATTTTTCCAAAAATTTGAATTTTCTTTTATCTTTTCAATTTGTGTTATTCTGGCATGTTTTAATTTGTTCAGTTTTTTTTAATGTATTTTAAGTATAATTTTCTTTTTTATGGTTTCTTTGTCTCCTTGTGTTGCCATTTATTTTGCACTTTGTCATTATTTTTGTTCTGCATATTTTTTTTTGCCGTGATTTTATTATTTTTTTTTTTAAAACGCCCTTTTAATGGTTCTGTTTTATTATTTCTTTTTTCATCATTTTTCGCTAATTCTCTTTTTCCTCATTTTTCCGCAGTAGCTTTAGTTTTTTTTAATTTTTCCGACAAATTCTTCTCAATTAATATATTTTGCTTTTTTAAATTTATCTTTTACTGTACTCGTTTTGAAAGTTCATCTTCTTTTGTTTTAACATTTTTCTTTAAATTTTAAATAAATTGGAACCAATAGAACGAAATCTTGCATGCAAAAAAACTTGCATACAATATAAACTGTACACAATTTTAAAATGTGATACCATTTCCATCTTCTAGAGTTTGACTATCAATCTGTTAACTTTTTAAAGTTTAAAAGAATTTATCGAATTTATCTTTAAAATACTGAAAATTTAAATTCGTTGGATTTTCGGAAAAATCGAGGGGGGAGGGCGCTGACCTAAGAAAACTTTGTGTTCCGGCCTTGCGTTGAGACTGAAGTAGCTCATTTTCCTCATTAAATATTTTATAATTTATTCGTGTGTCTAATGGGCATTTAATTATCGTTCTAATAGTTTTTTTTACATTTAACATACATTTATAAATTTTTTATCTTACAAAGAGTTAAAACTAAACTAAAGTGAAAGGTAAACTGAATAAGAAATTAGATAAAGGAGAAATAACCTTCTTTCTTTTTTATCTTTAAATTTTGTGCTGTTTCAATACCTGCACACTTATTTTTTCAAATATGAAAGTATCCCTATATTTAAAATCGGCATCAAATCGCTTTACTTTATTTCTCAAATTTCCATTATTCTCGAATATTTAAAATGTTTCCAACATAATCTTTCTTATGCCTTCAAATTCTCGAAGATTTCAAATTTTACAATCTTCTCATGTTCTCTGATATCTCAAATATTTGAAAATTTTGATATTTAAAACACTTTGAATTTCTCATAAAGCATATTTCCAAATCACTCAAAATTCCCTTCAAACTTTAAAAATTCAAATTTAAGCATTTCTTTATTTCTAAAATTCCTCATATTGCTAAAAACTCTTAAGAATTTCAAATATCTTAAATTTTTCAAGATTCCCTGCCGTCTATGATACAAAAATAAGCATTTCAAATTTCTCAAATAAGTATTTTAAATTTCTCAAATTTTGCAGAAATGTCAAAGTTCTCTATTTCTGAAATTTCTCAAATTTCTTGAATTATTTAAGTTTTTCAAATTTCTTAAAATTCTCGAATTTAATAATCCAATGTTTTTTCAATATCTCGAATTTCCAAAACATCCATTTTCGCAAATTTTGCAAATTTTTTAAATATCTCAAATTTCTCAAATTTCTCAAATTACTCAAATTTCTCAAATTCCTAGCATTTCTTAAAGTAGGTACTAAAATTTTTAAAATTTATTTTGTTTGAATTTTTGAAATTTCATATGTATATATTTAATTCTTTAATTGATTCAATTTCTTAAATTTCTTAAATTTCTTAAAAATTTTCAATTCCTTTAATTTCCTTAATATTTCAAATTTCTTAAATTTCCTCAATTTCTCAAATTTCTTCAATTTCTTCCATTTCTTAAATTTTACAAATTTCTTAAATTTCCTAAATTTCTTAAATTTCTTTAATTTCTCTTATTTCTTTAATATCTTAAATTTCTTAAATGTCTCAAATTTCCTAAATTTCTTTAAATTTCTTAAATTTCTTAAATTTCTTAAATTTCTTAAATTTCCCAAATTTCTTTAAATTTTTTAAATTTCTTAAATTTCTTAAATTTCTTAAATTTCTTAAATTTCTTAAATTTCTTAAATTTCTTAAATTTCTTAAATTTCTTAAATTTTTTAAATTTCTTAAATTTCTTAAATATCATAAATTTCTTAAATTTCTTAAATTTCTTAAATTTCTTAAATTTCTTAAATTTCTTAAATTTCTTAAATTTCTTAAATTTCTTAAATTTCTTAAATTTCTTAAATTTCTTAAATTTCTTAAATTTCTTAAATTTCTTAAATTTCTTAAATTTCTTAAATTTCTTAAATTTCTTAAATTTCTTAAATTTCTTAAATTTCCTTAATTTCTTAAATTTCTTAAATTTCTTAAATTTCTTAAATTTCTTAAATTTCTAAAATTTCTTAAATTTCTTAAATTTCTTAAATTTCTTAAATTTCTTAAATTTCTTAAATTTCTT
The DNA here is from genome assembly GCF_029784155.1 of Uranotaenia lowii. Lineage (NCBI taxonomy): Eukaryota > Metazoa > Arthropoda > Insecta > Diptera > Culicidae > Uranotaenia > Uranotaenia lowii. The sequence continues at coordinate 335,218,571 of NC_073692.1, read as the reverse complement.
AAATTTCTTAAATTTCTTAAATTTCTTAAATTTCTTAATTTTCTTAAATTTCTTCAATTTCTTCAATTTCTTAAATTTCTTAAATTTCTTAAATTTCTTAAATTTCTTAAATTTCTTAGATTTCTTAAATTTCTTAAATTTCCTAAATTTCTAAAATTTCTAAAATTTCTTAAATTTTTTAAATTTCTTAAATTTCTTAAATTTCTTAAATTTCTTAAATTTCTTAAATTTCAAAAAATTTCTTAAATTTCTTAAGTTTCTTAAATTTCTTAAATTTATAAAATTTCTTAAATTTCTTAAATTTCTTAAATTTCTTAAATTTCTTAAATTTCTTAAATTTCTTAAATTTCTAAAATTTCTAAAATTTCTTAAATTTCTAAAATTTCTTAAATTTCTTAAATTTCTTAAATTTCTTAAATTTCTTAAATTTCTTAAATTTCTTAAATTTCTTAAATTTCTTAAATTTCTTAAATTTCTTAAATTTCTTAAATTTCTCAAATTTCTTAAATTTCTTAAATTTCTTAAATTTCTTAAATTTCTTAAATTTCTTAAATTTCTTAAATTTCTTAAATTTCTTAAATTTCTTAAATTTCTTAAATTTCTTAAATTTCTTAAATTTCTTAAATTTCTTAAATTTCTTAAATTTCTTAAATTTCTTAAATTTCTTAAATTTCTTAAATTTCTTAAATTTCCTCAATTTCTTAAATTTCTTAAATTTCTTAAATTTCTTAAATTTCTTAAATTTCTTAAATTTCTTAAATTTCTTAAATTTCTTAAATTTCTTAAATTTCTTAAATTTCTTAAATTTCTTAAATTTCTTAAATTTCTTAAATTTCTTAAATTTCTTAAATTTCTTAAATTTCTTAAATTTCTTAAATTTCTTAAATTTCTTAAATTTCTTAAATTTCTTAAATTTCTTGAATTTCTTAAATTTCTTAAATTTCTTAAATTTCTTAAATTTCTTAAATTTCCTAAATTTCTTAAATTTCTTAAATTTCTTAAACTTCTAAATTTCTTAAATTTCTTAAATTTCTTAAATTTCTTAAATTTCTTAAATTTCTTAAATTTCTTAAATTTCTTGTATTTCTTAAATTTATTAAATTTCTTAAATTTCTTAAATTTCTTAAATTTCTTAAATTTCTTAAATTTCTTAAATTTCTTAAATTTCTTAAATTTCTTAAATTTCTTAAATTTCTTAAATTTCTTTAATTTCTTAAATTTCTTAAATTTCTTAAATTTCTTAAATTTCTTAAATTTCTTAAATTTCTTAAATTTCTTAAATTTCTTAAATTTCTTAAATTTCTTAAATTTCTTAAATTTCTTAAATTTCTTAAATTTCTTAAATTTCTTAAATTTCTTAAATTTCTTAAATTTCTTAAATTTCTTAAATTTCTTAAATTTCTTAAATTTCTTAAATTTCTTAAATTTCTTAAATTTCTTAAATTTCTTAAATTTCTTAAATTTCTTAAATTTCTTAAATTTCTTAAATTTCTTAAATTTCTTAAATTTCTTAAATTTCTTAAATTTCTTAAATTTCTTAAATTTGTTAAATTTCTTAGATTTCTTAAATTTCTTAAATTTCTTAAATATCTTAAATTTCTTAAATTTCTTAAGTTTCTTAAATTTCTTAAATTTCCTAAATTTCTTAAATTTCTTAAATTTCTTAAATTTCTTAAATTTCTTAAATTTCTTAAATTTCTTAAATTTCTTAAATTTCTTAAATTTCTTAAATTTCTTAAATTTATTAAATTTCTTAAATTTCTTAAATTCCTTAAATTTCTTAAATTTCTTAAATTTCTTAAATTTCTTAATTTTCTTAAATTATTTAAATTTCTTAAATTTCTTAAATTTTTTTATATTTCTTAAATTTCTTAAATTTCTTAAATTTCTTAAATTTCTTAAATTTCTTAAATTTCTTAAATTTCTTAAATTTCTTGAATTTCTTAAATTTCTTAAATTTCTTAAATTTCTTAAATTTCTTAAATTTCTTAAATTTCTTAAATTTCTTAAATTTCTTAAACTTCTTAAATTTCTTAAATTTCTTATATTTCTTAAATTTCTTAAATTTCTTAAATTTCTTGAATTTCTTAAATTTCTTGAATTTCTTAAATTTCTTAAATTTTTAAAATTTCTTAAATTTCTTCAATATCTTAAATTTCTTAAATTTCTTAAATTTCTTAAATTTCTGAAATTTCTTAAATTTCTTAAATTTCTTAAATTTTTTAAATTTCTTAAATTTCTTAAATTTCTTAAATTTCTTAAATTTCTTAAATTTCTTAAATTTCTTAAATTTCTTAAAATTTTTGAATTTCTTAAATTTCTTAAATTTCTTAAATTTCTTAAATTTCTTAAATTTCTTAAATTTCTTAAATTTCTTAAACTTCTAAATTTCTTAAATTTCTTAAATTTCTTAAATTTCTTAAATTTCTTAAATTTCTTAAACTTCTTAAATTTCTTAAATTTCTTAAATTTCTTAAATTTCTTAAATTTCCTAAATTTCTTAAATTTCTTAAATTTCTTAGATTTCTTAAATATCTTAAATTTCTTAAATTTCTTAAATTTCTTAAATTTCTTAAATTTCTTAAATTTCTTAAATTTCTTAAATTTCTTAAATTTCTTAAATTTCTTAAATTTCTTAAATTTCTTGTATTTCTTACGAGGAAGAATGACCTTAATGGGTTAAATTCCTATAAAAAGGAAAAAAAAATAAATTTCTTAAATTTCTTAAATTTCTCAAATTTCTTAAATTTCTTAAATTTCTTAAATTTCTTAAATTTTTTAAATTTCTTAAATTTCTTAAATTTCTTAAATTTCTTAAATTTCTTAAATTTCTTAAATTTCTTAAATTTCTTAAATTTCTTAAATTTCTTAAATTTCTTAAATTTCTTAAATTTCTTAAATTTCTTAAATTTCTAAAATTTATTAAATTTCTTAATTTTCATAAATTTCTTAAATTTCTCAAATTTCTTCAATTTCTTAAATTTCTAAAATTTCTTAAATTTTTTAAATTTCTTTAATTTCTTTAATTTCTTAAATTTCTTAAATTTCTTAAATTTCTTAAATTTCTTAAATTTCTTAAATTTTTTAAATTTCTTAAATTTCTTAAATTTCTAAAATTTCTTAAATTCCTTAAATTTCTAAAATTTCTTAAATTTTTTAAATTTCTTAAATTTATTAAATTTCTTAAATTTCTTAAATTTCTTAAACTTCTTAAATTTCTTAAATTTCTTAAATTTCTCAAATATTTCACATTTCTTTTGTTTCTAACATTCTTTAAATCTTCATATTTTCTTTATTTTTTAAATTTTTCTTATTTCTAAAATTTTATAAGTTTAAATTATTTTCATAAGAAAAGTTATCGAAATTGCTAAATTTTTTCATTTGTTAGCTTTCTTTAATTTCTTAAATTTCTGAAATTTTACAAATTTCTTAAATTACTTTAAGTTTTTAATTTCTCAAACATCTCAAATTTCTCTTATTTCTCAAATATCTCAAATTCGTCAAACTTTTTGTATTCCTCAAATTTCTGAAATTATTAAATTTCTCAATTTTTTCAAATTTTTAAAATTCTCAAATATCTTAAATTACTCAAATTTCACAAATTTATCAAAATTCTCAAATCTCTCAAATTTCTCAATTTTCTCAAGTTTCTCGAATTTATAAAATTTCTCAAATATCTGAAATCGCTGAAATTTTCTTAAGTTTCTCAAATTTTGCAAGTTTCTTAAATGCCTTACATTTTTAAACATTTTGAAATTTTTAACACTTATCAAATTTATCAATTTTCTAAAATTTCTAAAATTTTCAAATTTCTTAAGTTTTCAAATTTTTCAAATATTCAAATTTCTCAAATTTTCAAATTTCATATATTTTTCAAATTTCTCAAATTACTCAGATTTTCAAATTTCCAAATATATCAAATTTCTCAAGTTTTTCAAATTTCTAAAATTTTCTTAAATTTTTTTAAATTCTAATAATTTTTAAATATTAAAAATTTCTCTATTTTCTCAAATTTCAAAAATATCTTAAATTATTCAAAATTCTCAAATTTGTCAAGTTTTTTAAATTTCTAAAATTTATTAAATTTTTAAATTTATCCTTTATCGTTTATCGTTTATCTTTCATCGTTAATAACATATAGGCTTAATAATTGCAATTATTTTTTAACATGTTAAGAGATAGGCATTTTCATAATATTGAATGCTTTTTCGTGAAGGTTTTAACAGGATCTATTTCATGCGTGAAATATATTTGCTCCTGTCTAAACTTTAAATGCTTGTCACTTGAGAAAATGCACAAAATTTTCGCTACATTTAAGTTCAATTTAGGAAATCGAGTAAACAACCACTCCATTTCATGACCGAGAAAAGTTTGGAGTGCCAAACTCGTTCGTCCTTCCGTTCACTCGACATGTGGGCGTAATTGAAGGACAAAATGCTCCACCCAGTAGCATCCCGTTTGCTCGAGATATCATTTAAACTTCCCCCTTCAACAAAGGCTGCGACTGTTGCGTAAAAGTTGAATTAACTAGATGAAACGAACAAACGCCAGAGTTTGCTAGCTCAAAGCATCGGAGACTCGGGAAAAAGTTTAATCCTGTTCCGAGACACGTATTTCTGCAACAGAAGCTAGAAAACTGGATGTGGGGGCGTGTTTAAAGGGCTGGACAAATTTTTAGTCGACAAAAAATAGTGTACTTGTTTTGGGAGTGAGCTAGAGAATAAACGTAAGAACGCAGACCTAAAAAAACTTAAGCTTTAACACTGGGGAAAGGGGGGATGAATAGAAACTTCTGGCTGTATTCAAACACAAAACAAAGGACAAATTTAACTACAACTCCAATACAGAAACAAGCGAAAGCTTAAAAACTTGTCTGCAGGTAGAGCCAACGAGTTTTACATGTTGCAGATAAAATTTCCCATAAAGAAAAACTGAACTGTTAAACGCAAAAATGTACCCTGAAGCATCTTCGAGTGGAAGGTACGAACGTATGTACAACGCCCGTACTTACTTCCTGTTTCCGGTTCGAGAGCGTGGGAAATATGCTAATGAGAGTTTATCACCAACCGTTTGAAGTGAAGGTGTTTCATCGCAAACATGCTTGCACAGCACATACACTTGAATTCTCTTGCCTCGGTCCAGGCCAAACAAAGCACCCAGAGATGCGTCAGGAAAGATAATAACTGTTGATTAACGAGCTTGCTGCAGGAAAATGGTTGACAGACTGACTAGAAAGGGGTATTCAAATCGATGATTTGTGAAAATGAAAATGAATAAAAATGAGGTTTCCTAGAACAATAAAATTGTTTGAAATAGTCTTGAAAAGTTAAAAAAAAAATTTAAATTTTTTTTACAGGAATCAACCTTTTTTATTCCAACAAAGTACCAGATCAGTTCCCTCGAATGAAAAATCCTAAAATACACAAATGGATCCCATGTTCAACGTTGCCACAAAACCACTACTTTATTCATTCAATTGAAAAAGCCAACATTCGCCGAAGAGCATTGCATTGATTTTGCAATCCGGAAGCTGCTGAAAAGGGCAGTCCAACTGCAAATACCCATCTTTCAGACTGGACTCAAGTCTGTGTATGTGTAGACACACCATAGAGCAGAATGTCCGACAAACGCGGGAAAAACCACACATACAAACCCAACTGTACAGAATAGAAAACGAACAGCTGGGAAAAGCTGCTGCTGCAATGACCAGTCCAGTCCAGACTGCGGAAATTTGGGTCAATGTCTGTACCCTTTGCTGAGCTCAGTTGGTCCAGCCTCAAACGCTGCAGGTCTGTGTAATCCAATTTAATTTCGGTAACCGGCAGTTGCAGCCTTCCGGGCGCAAGTTCGCCAGAACTTTTATTTTTTGTTGTTGCTGTTCCTCCTGTTTCAATTCAAATCCTCCAATTCAATTCAGGGTTCAGCAGCATATTCTGATTCGAGCCCAGAGTCGAGCATCAGGGCCGGGGAAAACGTTTTCAAAAAGACATAAATTGAATAGAGGTCATTTTACGCTTCAGTGTGCAATCTGCTGGAAATAAATTTGTTGGTGCAAGCTGCAGCAGACCCGGGAGCTGGGACTCTCGATTGCATCCATTGAATCCAAACAGGTTTTAATGATGCACGGATTTAAAATTGAAGTAAAATTTAAACCATGGGAAAAAGAATGTTCAAAGAATGTTCAAAGAAGTTCCAGTCTTCGAGTGAAATATTTGTCTCAACTTAGGCTTTAAGAAAATCAACAATAAAAAACAATCAGCTAGTGATGAAAGAAGTAATTGATGAAAAACCAGTATTTTTCGTTCCTTCCGGGCAAAATACCTCAAAATTTTATTCACTTTTGAGACTCAAGCAAACCCTCCCTATGGTCAGATCTTCCTGAAACTTGGCATGTGACTTTCTGGTAAGCTTATAAATAATTTTGACTTGGAGCGAGTGAGATTTATCATGTTTCATTCTTCCTATACTATGATAAGTGTACTGCGGTTCGTTAAACTATGAAAAACTACAAAAAATACTATTATGGTAAAGTAGCCATAACTTCTTCAATTTTCAACCAATTTGGATAAATAACCACTTGAAATCTTTGTTTTAAATTGACATTTAATCGCAAAAGACAATCAGATTTTTTTAAATGCTACCATCGAATCGGAAACTTTCGTTGAAACAAAATTTTCTCTAAAAAAATGCGTTTTTAATAATTTTTTTTCACTAATATCAACAATAATGTTGGTCAAACGCAAAAACAGTGTTCAGATGATCGATAGAAAATTTATTCACTTTCAATATGCAAAAGAGGGATTTCAAATTACTGTTGTGCCGAGATTTTTTTGAATTTAATTTTCGGATTCAGCGCCCGATTTTACATTAGAAATGACCTTCAGTTTACTGAGTTTAAAAATGCTGTAAACTAGTGTTATTTATCAATAACTTGAGATGCACGCCACATGTTTGCAGTTGTCCCATACTCTTCAAATTGCTGACTATTAATTAGGGTTTAAGTTTTTTTTTCAAAGGCATAATTGCTAAATTATTTTTTGGAAAACCGTAATACAAGCAGAGCTCCGATTGTATGATGAAGTGAAATTTTGTTGTTTTTGATTAATGATGGAAATAAAGTTTAATAATAAAGACTGGGTGAACGATTATAGATTTCTTATCGACATGACTCAGAGAAATCCTGATTTCTCGACAAAAACAATATTTGAACAATATCCGTTCAACCCAAAAAGTTTGTAACCATTACACAGGGGAATAGTGTTTTGGGATCTATGTTGCAATAACTGATTTTGTAAGCTTTTGGCGTCCTGAATTCAAAATATTTCACACATTTCATCTATCACTTCTAGTTTTGGTAATATGCCGTGTGGAAATTTTTAAACTGATCACTGTAGGGTAAAATCGATCTTTCATAACTGATAAACCTATACACCTACATAACAACCAAAAGCGGAATTTCAATCGATTAACTACACTTCATTCAACCAAGGACTCAGATATTGCCAAGACATTTTTTGTTTCAGAGATAAGGCTATGATCATTTAGTATTCGGGCAGTTACAAACGTGTGTATTTTAAAAACTATTCATTTGATCGAAAAACTTTCTATGAATGAAACGAAAGTATTAACATGATATTTAATGTAAAAATATAAAAAGTAATATTTATCATTGATTTCAAGAAATACTCTTACTTTACTATAAAATCCCTTTTTTATATTTGCACACATTTTTCAGTCTGATCTATTATTTTATCCACAGAAGCAAACCCATTGCAAAATCATGATATTTTACACAAACTCACCTGTAAAAAGCAATTGGAATCTGGTTGTAGGCATCTCGAAGAATTTGATCTCTCAAATCTGGTTTTAATATAAATTTCTTTGTCCATAAGAACACATCTGCCACATTGCGTAAAAATCTATTGCACAGATTGCGATCGATTGAACTGCTCACTATTAGTTATTTACATGATGTCTACTAGTCAAGCTTCCCTTTTTGCCTGCCGGAAATGGATTTATTGCATTTTTCAAAGGGTCTGAATTCAGTTATCCCCAAGAACCATACACTTTTTTAGGGTTCCACTCTGGTGCTTGGTTTGAACTTCGTGTTGATCCTAGAGTGGCTCTTTATACTTCTCAACCATTTAGTTCAAAAAAAAAATCAGAAAAATCAACTGTTCAAGTCGACAATATAGAATTTTTGAGGCGCAAATTGCGCAAAGGGTGCAAATTTGTGCAAAATTACTTTTACCATGGTTTTCTGCATCGGTTTTTTGCATATCTCAAACACACATTAACTTAATAATCTGGCAAAAATAGGAAAGACAGTCCTTTTCATAACCATCACAACGCTGCTAAAGTTTTGCATATCCGATCTCTAGTAAAGTAGCTATCACCGAAATGAAGTGTCCGGATACAAAATGATCATAGCTTTACAACGTTTTCAAAAAATTTAATTCTAAACTAAAAGAAATTCCAAAAAATTAGATAACAATACAACTTCTTCCGACGTCATTAGAGAAATTTATTGAATATTGGATATTGAAGATTTTTATTCATTCACAACTTTGTTGAAGACTACGAAATGGATTGACTTGTGGTTTTAAAAACACCAAAAATTCAATTTAGTTTGAATTGTTTTTAAAATTTTGTCCAAATTCCCGTTCACTGCAGGTTTGGAAAAAAATTCAAAATGATAATCTCCATAACTGTTTTCTCAGAATTCAAAATTACTCGCAGTCTTTGGGAAAGTGTATCATTTTGTCAGTAAGTATTTAGTTGTTAGTATTACAGTTTTGTTATAAAAGTACCCAAGTTGGATAACTTATGTTTTACTTATTTTTAAAAGTTATCTCGAAAACGCCCGATTCTGCGCCCATGAAAAAGTCAAAATCAGTTCTGAGATCTTTGCACCTTGGAGAAATGTGAATTTTGTTGTCTTGTGTTATGTGTGATGCTATTTTAAGGAATTTCATAGACAAATCATGCCAAGCATTGATAAAATTGAGTGACTTTGCTTCTAAATTACCAATCCACATTACCAAAGTCATAAGATTTTCATGGTTCAGACTTGGAAAGCCTATTTTAGAAGTATCTTAATTAAATTAAATGATTCATTTATGAAATCTGTAAAAAATTCTTGAAATCTTCGTAATTTTAAAACCCTGCTCAACATCTCAATGCAATGAATTCATACGGAATTTCAAATTAATACAAATATAACCATTTTTAGAAAAAAAAAAATGAAGCTTCACAACAACATTTAAATAAAATGTGAAAACATTTTAAAAATGGGCACAAGAAAAAAAAACGAAAAAGCATTTTTTTCAGAAAACTGTTTAAATGTTTTTACGAACTTTAGAATGACTTTCAAAATTTTTCATAAATAATAAAAAAGGGAAGGAAATGATGTTGTTTTTGTAAAAAAATAATATCGTTTCTACATTTGAAATCAATTAAAACATATGATCAAGATTTATATTTTTCTTAACTTCCAATATATCTCTGGTGATTTTTGAAAGAAATTTATTTTCCCATTCCAAATTAAAACTCTTTGCTCTAGTTCAGGACTCAACGAAAAGCTTTCGAAATTTTTAAAGCTTTTTTCAGCAATCGAACAACCAAAAAAAGCCAAGGGAGGTGCAAAATTTTATAAATTTAAAATTTCCATACAAAGCTTGTACAACCAAATGTATTTTTAGTACGTGTTTGGTTGCAATCATTTAACCCATTCGAGACGGAGGCCTTTTCACGACATCCGAACTCATAGTACTTTACTCTTAGATAACTTTTATGTCGTTTTATTTTCATCAAAACCACTTCCCAATACATTTTGCCTAACATTTGCGGATTCCATTGGTATAAGAATATTATTTTTCCGAGCAATAGTAAACTCACAATGAAAGATTGTTCTGACAAAGGCATAAAAATTCCATTGCACACACGGTGTGCAATCGGTCTCGAATGGGTTAACCGATATTTGTTGATTTGTTGTCGTTGTTCTAAAACCGTTGACGTATTTCACATTTATTCTTATCTTCTTCTTTCAATTTTTTTAAAAGAATATCCAGAAAAGTGGGAAATTTAAAACCAAACTGTCAAAAACCATATATGACTGATTTTAAATTGAAAAAAATAGGTCAATTTGGAGGGTTTTAGAACACAATTATTGTTTAATTTATTTTTCAAAAAGTATCAAATTATCAAGGAATTTTTTTTGAATCGATTTTTCGTTTTTTGTGAAAAAAGATTTTAGTAAAGAATCAAAAATTTTGTAATAAATGGAAATAATTTGTTTTTTTTTCTTGTGATGACCTTTGAATTAATTTCGATACAAATTTCTTGGTACACTTTTAATTGCAAGTCCCGATTTTGAATGAAAGCATAATTAAAACGATTAAACTAAATAGATTATTTCTATTAAAAATGCATTTAAATTTTAGGAAAATCTTCCAATTCCATCTTCCATTTTCATTTCTGTCTAAGACCCATTTTTTCAGATATTTTTTTTTATTTATTTTTTTTTTATACCGTCTTAGCCGATTTAGGCTTTACAGACTGAATTATGAACGTGGACAACTTAATATTAACATCTAACACCCAGCACCGAGATAGGAATCGAACCCATGCCATCAGTGGACCAACGATTACCGTCTTACCACGCTATCCATACGACCACCGAGACGTACAAAGCATTACTAAAAAAATTATGTCTCGATCAAATAATTATTGATATGTGAGTTATTGAAATTGTGATGTCTCAAAGCGCCCCTTTTAAAGTTTTTCAATTACGTTCTTGAATAAATTGATGAATTCCATATAAAAATTCCAAAAAGCCAATCTAAGTTTAATTACCTATAGAAATTTACTCTATGTTCAACAAATGGATTTTTTGACATTGAAACAGTCATTACAATTTGTATCTAAATAACTCGGTTTAGCGAAACAATGGCCTAATCCTAATCATTCTCGTTAGAATTTCATAGTTTGTTGAAATGCCAAAAGTTAAATAAACGAATAATGCATAAAAATAAGCTCAGATCGAACGAGTTTAAAACTGATAGAATATACAACGGGGATCGTTAAATTGTTTTGGAAAAGAGCTTCGTTTGCACTTGCCGTTAAAAGCTCTAGTGTATTTTACATATATTTTAAGCCAATCAAATCCAACAATTGAAACAATTATCATTAGTGTATTTTACATATATTTTAAGCCAATCAAATCAAACAATTGAAAAAATTATCATTGTAGCTTATTTTTACCGTTAGTTGCCTATAAGGTTTTCTGAAGTTATAAATACTTTCAAAATTGAAGGTAAATCATGAATCCAAAATAAAAATTAAAATATTATAAAAAAATTTTGATTTCACAATTCAAGCGAGTTAATGAATTTAAAAAAAAAATCTTTCGATTCTAATATCGTAACTAAGATTTTGAATTCAGAAGTTTTTCCGGAACGTTATCCAAATCAGTTAGGTTTCTGTGCGTTTGTTGCGTCGTGAATTCGGTATGCTCCTGCTTGGCAAAAAATGAGTGGTGAAAATTTGAAAGAACAAGTGTTGTAATTGAAAAGACCTAATTATTGTGCTTCCTTGATAAAGCAATTGTTATGTTAGGAAAGTGAGATCGTGAATCATAATATTTGTTTGAAGCGATACGGTGTTTCGAACGAAGGACTGTGTCAGATCATTTTTAATACCGAAGTCGCTGCCGTCAGTAGGTATATGTAGTAAGGTAGCTTTATTTTCTCGTTTGCATCGTGGTGCTGCCGTGGGCGGATTTGGATTTTTCCATGATGAATCCATGATTCGCGAGTGAACTACCATATTTAACTATAAATCAAACGAAGCACAATCGAATTCCATCCAGCCGACACATTTTTATTGGCGTGCGCGATGCGTCTACGATCAGGTTGCCTTGACAACCGCCAGCGTGGGGTGGATTTTGACGTCGCGTTTTAAAATGCATCAGCGCTTGCTTCGATCGATTCGATATGATTTTGAAATATTAATTGGAGATGGTGGTGAATCTCAACCAGTTGGAAGAAAACGAAGAAGGCAAATAATTTAGGAAGAAAAGAACTGAATGCGCTATGAGGAAATGTGTTTCTGTGATTTGCTGCTTTGGTGAAGGAGTTTGCCTAGCACAAAATGAAGCGTTTTGAAAATGAACATGAGTGTGTGTTAGAATTAGACTGAACTTGAACATTAAATATTGAAGAAAGTTTTTTTGAAAAACTTTTATAAAATGTTAAGTTTACATACAATAAGAACGGGAATGTAGTTGTCTATAAACGGAGTGGTATATGAATACTGGTATTCAAATGGTACTTCTTATCTAAATGAAATTTGAGGTTAAAACTACGGTAAGATGTATGCTGTATAAATGTAAAAGGTAAAAGGTAAGTTTCTGTTTTATAAAAAGGTAAGATTGCAAAATAGAATTTTTGTCTGTTTCATTTTAAATGATAATATTAGAACAACCAATCACTTGCCAACTGGGCAGGTATCTAAACGTATGCGTAATACCTGTCATAAATCAATAACATCATAAAATGTTATTAATTTTAAAACGGTTGCGTAAGTGATTGACTTGTTCATCCAAATAATACATACATTTACACATACTACATTCATACCATAACAGTTCATACGAAGCCATGGTGTCGGGTATGCGGTGATTTGCATTGAAGATTTGCCGAACTAATAATCTAAAGGATGCAAGTTAGCGCATGCGTTGGCGAAACTGCGGTGAATCCGTGCACCCATGGTGGATTACCTACATACATACATACATTCGATTTTATCAATACTCGCCAAATTCACGCTCGATTTTATCACGGTTATTGTTTCGATTTTATCACGCTTTTAAGAAATCATTCAGAAACCATTTCCAGGACCATAATTTTCATTCAAAAGCATAGAGCGTCTTTGTTTATGATATTTTTTTATGGTTTATGTTATAGTAATAGATATCCTATAATATGAAAATGCCATTGAACTGCTTATTTTATCTTTATAGTGTTTACATCGTCATTTGGATTTTAAAAACGTTTGTAATAATCGACACAAGTATTTTAACGTCACGCTGATGCTAGTGTTGTTACTTGTGTTGGTTAGTCGCTTAAAAAAATTTAACTTTTTTGGTTATGCGAATCATATAAAAATGTGGGTGAATTTAAGCGTTTTTGAAAAGAGATAAGTGTCTCTGAATTCTTTGTTGAACTTGTTTATTTTAAAGGGTGGCGTGCGTAATCTATATTGGATAGCCTTTAGTATTGTCTGAATGGATAATTTTTGAAGACCAAAATTAAATTCTTTTAGCTTTGTCTGCAAATATGACTAAGATATCTGTTTTTTCTACATATAAAGACAAAAAATTATCTGTCCATAAAGCAAGTTTCGAGAAACACACTGTAAAAGTCTAAGTTGAGCAAATTTTAAAATATTTTTTGAATAAATATACTTTTCAGATCATCAAAGGTGTTAAGATTAAAATATTAAAATTTGAAATTAGCAGAAAAAAAAATTTGATGCAAATTTCTTTGAACTTTTTTTCAAAATCGAAATAAGAGATAACGACTGTTAAATTTCCATCAAAACAAAATAATTCACTTTAATTAGATATAGACTATCAAATGGATAAAACACATAGTTTTATTTCAAGAAAAAACCTAAAAATTTCCTTTAGAGAAGGATAATTTGAACTGAAAACGATCCTTTTTGTTAAGTAATCTTTGATAATTACGCCTTATGATCAAAATTTATTGATAGAAAACGTTGCCACTACTGAAAACATTATAAATTATTGATTAAAGGCAGCAAAAATACTTTTTTCTACTTCAATTTTTAGTTTCGCCAAATTCACGGTTTCGCCATATTCACGGTGAAATTTTTTTTGACCGTGATAAAATCGAAAAACTACTGTATTACAATCCCCTGAATCATAATATAAAAAATCATATTTTGAATTTTGTTTCCGAACTCGGCTGAGTTACAAGATTCACACCAATCATGTCGTCAATATTGTTTCCGGATCATTCACACAATGACACACAATTTAAATTAAAAATTATAACCCAGTTTTAGATTTGACAATAATCAGTTGATGATTGCAATTGTAATTGATTGAGACTCGACGTTTAAGAATATTACCAACTACATACATAAGAGAACAGCTGTTTTGGTGCATAAGTATTAATAACTGTTTCGAAAGATTTTGGCGTCATAAGTTAGAATATTCCGTCAGGATTTGTCTATACCACCGTTACACGACAATTTTTAATAAAAGATTTAAAAATATAATTGGTCGATGGAAACGACGAAGCAGGACAGACGATTTTGTAAATTATACGTATTTTTAATGTTTAATCTGCAGAGCAACTAAGTACCTAAGTACAGGATTTCTAACTAAAATTTGAACCGACCTTCTCAAAGTCTACCAGACGTGTTAAAGGAAAAAGTGATCTGGTCCGTGTTTAACTTATTAACTTTACCTCTTTAACTTGTGTTTTTTCTTGTTGTAGGTAGTGGAGATAAGGGCGTAACGAGCACTCTGGGCAAACTGGGCACCTCACTTTTCTAAGGAAATACTTTTTTCCTCAAATAAATTTTCACGAAGAACAGTTTTTAGTTCCTTAGAATAAACTTTTCAGCAAAAAAGTCTCCCTAACATCATTACAGAAATATTTAAAATCAAAACAACTAGGTTCTCAAGTACCGAAAATGCTATAATTGAGCACCGGAAATTAGGCTCTTATGATCGTTTCGATGGTTCACTATAATCAACTTTAAAAACCCTTTTTACTTTAACTTTTTTTTTATTTTTTTTTTGTCGGGTCCCTACCACTGAGACCAGTTGTTAGATCTTTTGTGGTTTGTCCCCTATTTACTGTAGCTTATCAAGATAGATCACTCTGATTGATTACAGTAGTGTCACTTTCTTGTTGATCAGCATTTTCCCAATTTGGAAGAACAACACGAATGAAGTTAGCAACCTTATTGGAATCTATAGAAAATAAATCAGAAGGATTTAAAATTCCTTTACCGAGTAGATTAGTTCTTTTTGATATAAGACAAGGGCATTCACAGAAGAAGTAGAAGGTGCTCCGATGTTTCCTTCTCAGCCTGACAAAAACGACAAATGTCAGATTGACTTCTTCCTATAAGTTTTAGATGATTTCGACATTCACAGTGTCCTGTAACCAATCCTGTAAAAGTTTTTAAATCTTTTTTTGATAATGTTTTTTTTTTTTTTTTTTATAATTCTTTATTTGAAACGGCTCATACGTTTAAGTTTTAAGGAGCCACACTCGTTTTTTGTTTTTCACAATCATTTTCTTAGTCTAGCACTTTTTTTTAAAGAAAAAAGAAGATAGAAAGGGAAATATGAAAATAAAATAGGGTTATAGACGGAGATCGATAGCTTTTAGATAGAAGTAGATTTCGAACATGTAGTCCAAATCTAGCACAGCTAGCACGTCTCTCACTGGAACGTTAGGTGGTTTTCCTCGGGCCCGAAGGGAATCTATGAAAGTCGTTCTGGCGACAAGATGGACCTCACACGACCAAACAATATGCTCGATGTCGTGATAACCTTGGCCGCAACTGCACAAATTGCTGCCAGCAATACCCAAACGAAAGAGTACCGCGTCTAAGGGATAATGATTGGACATGAGACGGGAAAATATACGAATAAAATCCCGACTCAGGTCCAACCTATTAAACCAGGGTTTGAGGCTTACCTTTGGGATAATCGAGTGAAGCCACCGACCCAACTCATCCTCGTCCCATTTGCGCTGCCAGTTGACAAGAGAGTTTCTTCGAACCAAAAAGTAAAATTCGTTGAAGACGATTTCACGCTGAAACGTGTCGCCTTCCATTGCCCCCACCTTTGCTAGCGAGTCTGCTCTCTCATTGCCCACTATCGAACAATGTGAGGGGACCCAAACAAAGGTGACGACAAAGCATCGACTTGATAAAGCACTCAAAACATCCCGTATCTTCCCGAGGAAATACGGTGAGTGCTTTCCTGGTCTTATCGAACGGATAGCTTCAACAGAGCTGAGACTGTCAGTTACAATATAGTAATGTTCAACGGGTCGTGAGGCTACATTTTCTAGTGCCCAATAAATCGCTGCTAACTCCGCAATGTATACTGAGCATGGAGATTGAAGACAGTACGAAGCACTAGTAATCTGGTTGAACACTCCAAATCCCGTTGATTCTTCGATAAGGGACCCGTCGGTAAAGTACATTTTGTCAGCATCGACGTGTCTATATTTAGCATCGAAAATTCTTGGAATCATAAGTGGACGATGCGAATCAGGGATTCCACGAATTTCTTGCTGCATAGACAAATCAAACTGGACAGAAGAGTTGTCGTAGTTTGGGATGTAAACACGAGTTGGAGAATACAAAGAAGGATTTACCTGCATGGACATGAAGACATGGTATATAGACATAAATCTGGTTTGAAGATTTTGCTCAAGTAGCCTTTCAAAATTAGCGATCACCAATGGATTCATGACCTCACATCTGGTGAGGAACCGGAGTGATAATAAGCTGAATCGATCTTTTAATGGGAGTATGCCTGCCAAAACTTCAAGGCTCATGTTATGCGTTGAGGGCATGCAACCCAAAGCAATGCGGAGGCAACGATATTGAATACGTTCGAGTTTTATCAGGTGTGTTTTGGCAGCCGATTGGAAACAAAAACTGCCATACTCCATCACTGAGAGAACAGTGGTTCTATATAACCTTATTAAATCTTCCGGATGAGCTCCCCACCAGGTGCCGGTAATTGAACGTAGAAAATTGATTCTTTGCTGGCATTTTCCTTTCAGATACTCAATGTGAGCTCGCCAAGTGCCTTTGGAATCAAACCAAACTCCAAGATACTTGAAACATCTCGATTGAGTGATCGTTCTGCCTAGGAGTTGAAGCTTAGGTTGAGCAGGTCGGCGTTTCTTGGAGAAAACAACCATCTCCGTTTTCTGTGGGGAAAACTCAATCCCAAGTCCCAACGCCCAGGAAGATAATCTGTCTAAAGTATCTTGTAAAGGTCTGTGCAGATGCGACTCAGTAGATCCTGTGACAGACACCACGCTGTCATCTGCAAGTTGTCTTAGAGTGCAGCCTTCAGAGAGACAACAATCGATGTCACTTACGTAAAAGTTGTACAAAAGTGGGCTCAAACATGAACCCTGCGGGAGGCCCATGTAAGAGGTTCTTCTGATTGCAATATCTCCGTGAGCAAAGTTCAGATGTTTCTCACAAAGCAAGCTGTATAAGATGTTGTTCAAAAGAGGAGGCAGACCCCGGGAGTGCAACTTGTCTGCCAAAACCTCTATTGAAACTGCATCAAAAGCTCCCTTTATGTCTAGAAACACTGAAGCCATTTGCTCACGTTTCGCGTACGCCATTTGTATCTCTGAAGACAGCAAAGCCAGGCAATCGTTTGTCCCTTTGCCCCTGCGAAACCCAAATTGAGTATCTGAAAGGAGACCATTTGTTTCCACCCACTTATCCAAACGGAACAAAATCATTTTCTCCATCAATTTCCGAATGCAAGACAACATCGCTATTGGTCGGTACGAATTAAAATCGGACGCAGGTTTCCCAGGCTTTTGAATAGCAATAACTCTCACTTGTCTCCAATCTTCGGGAACAATGTTAAGCTCCAAGAATTGATTAAATAAATTCAACAAGCGAAATTTGGCAGCATCCGGAAGGTTTTTCAACAAGTTGAATTTTATTTTATCAACTCCCGGAGCTGAATTGTTACAAGAAAGGAGAGCAAGTGAGAATTCCACCATTGAAAAGCTAGAATCCAGATCGCATCTATTCGGAGGCACACTTCGGACAATTTTTTGCACAGGTGTGGAATCTGGACAGATTTTCCGTGCGAAATTGAAAATCCATTTATGCGAATGTTCTTCACTTTCGTTCGTGGAAGAACGATTACGCATGCTCCGTGCCACATTCCACAAAGTGCCTAAGGACGTTTCCCGCGACAAACCTTCAACAAAATTTCGCCAATGCGCACGTTTTTTCCCCTTGATTAGATTTTTGAATTGCTGCTCAAGAGAAAAATACGTGTTGAAATTATCAAGGGTACCGTGTTTCCGAAATATTTTGAAAGCATTCGATTTGTCCACGTATAGTTTAGTACATTGACTATCCCACCATGGATTGGGAGGCCTTCGACGAACAGATGGATCTGGGATGGGTTTCGTTTGAGATTGAACTGCACTTTCATAAATCAAGCGAGCAAGAAAGGTATATTCCTCCATCGGAGGTAAAATATCAACGGAATGGATGGCTGAGACAATTGTGTCTGAGTACTTTTTCCAGTCGATGTGTCTAGTGAGGTCATATGCTATATTTGTTGAGTTTGAAGAGTTGACTCCATTGGTGATTGTAATTTTGATAGGCAAGTGGTCACTACCATTGGGATCAGGAATTACCTTCCACTGGCAATCCAATGATAGTGAGTTTGAGCAGAGTGAGAGGTCAATTGCACTTGGTCTTGCAGGAGGTTTGGGTACTCGTGTTTTTTCACCCGTGTTCAAAATTGTTAAATTGAAACTGTCACAAATGTCATAGATAAGAGAAGAACGACTATCGTCAATTTGTTCTCCCCAGACAGTTCCATGAGAATTGAAGTCACCCAGGATCAACCTTGGCTCAGGGAGCACTGAGCACAGGTCCTCTAGGTGACTTCGATCCACTGCAACTCTCTGAGGCCAGTACAAACTGACAATGCTTAAGTCCTTACCTCTTATAGTTGTATGACAAGCAACAGCTTCAATTCCGCCTGATAATGGAAGGTGAATTCTATAAAAGGAGTGGCGCTTATTGATCCCCAAAAGCACCCCTCCGTAAGAATCGTCACGATCCAGACGGATGATATTAAAATCGTGGAAAGAGATGATAGAATGAGAAGCAAGCCAAGTTTCGGATAACGCAAAAATATCGCAATTTGTTTCATGAAGAAGAAATTTGAACGGATCCAATTTAGGGATTATACTACGACAATTCCACTGTAGAACAGTGATATCTCCGACCTCTCGGCTTAAATTAGCCATCGAGAGAGATAAACACTGAAAGAAGGGGCCAAGTTTGCATCAATTGCTTTAAAAATGTCTTTACTACAGGAAGCAACGCGGAAACGATGCCTCTTATCGATTCAGATACGTTGAAGAACGATAATATTCCATTTAAGATGTCGCTCAACTTAAAAATTCCCGATTGAGTTGATGGCTCAGCCGAAACTGTGTTAGATTTTGGGGGTTCCGAAGTCTCCGCTGGTTTTGGTTTATTTCGGGTAACAAAATTAATGGGAAATCCTGGCGGAATTGATTTTTCTTTTCCCGAAGTAGATGGTTTTTGTCCATCATCGATTGAAGAGCTAAATGTAGGAATTTTTTTTGGAATTTGCCGGTTCTTCGGAGCTGGTTTAGAACGTTTTCGAGAGTTCGCAACAAAAACAATAGGATGTTCTTCATCAGTCGTGTCAGTATCTCCATTGTCAACTGGCAGCACTGAGAAAATGTTACTTATCGGAGGCTGAATCGGGGGAGAAGCGCTCTTTAAAATAGCGGCGTAAGAGCGATTGGATCGTTCTTTCAAAGAGCGCCTCTCCTTATCCCAGCGACTCTTAAATGCCTCGCACACAGAGATATCATGAGGAGAGCCCCCGCAATAGATACATTTCTGCTCTATTGCTGAGCACGCTCCTTCCTCATGATCCTCTCCGCAACGAGAGCACCGTGCTTTATTGCAACAATGGGACTCGGTATGGCCCAATTTGATGCACCTTTTGCAACTCATTGGGCGAGGCACAAAGAGTCGCACAGGAAGCCTCAACATTCCGTCAATCAAGACGTAGTGAGGGAGGGCGGTTCCCGCGAAGGTAACACGAAATGAGGCTGAAGGCGAATACCCTTTAACTCCATTTATGACGTTGGCAGTTTTAAGTTGACGACAATCCAAGATTTCGACCGAAGCCGAATCAAGGCCTTTAAACTTACCAACGCCCTTGGATTTAATGTAGTCTTCCTCCAGACTCATTTCCGTTATCACGCCCTCGATCTCTACGTTTCGAGACGGAATGAAAATGTTGTACTCTAGCCTAAAGAAATTGCTGACAACAATTTCATTGGCAGCTTTCCGGTCAGCCACAACAACGCGCAACTTGTCTGGTCGCACCTTAGTTATGCTGGTCACGGAGGTCCACCTCGCCAGATCTTTAGTTATCTGAATCAAATTAAGTCGTTTTCCACCGGTTTTGGGCCGGATGAAAACCACCCAAGGCCCATTGAAAGTTGAACCATCTGTGTAGGTTCGGAGCCGGGTGGGTCTACTATTAACTGTGGGTGATATAAGATTATCCTCCATCAGAGCATGGGAAGCATTTGATGGACCAGCAACAGCCGATTCCTCCAAATACTCCTCATCCTCGTAGGTGACACTTTCGTCATCCACAGTTAACGGGTAAAGCCCCCCGCCTTCGCTCATATTTTCCAACGGGGACACGAATGCCTTCCGTGTGGAAAATATAAGCAAAGCTTACAACTGTTGAAATCAACTAAAGGGAAAAAGATAGAGGAGAAAAAGATAAAAAAGAATAAAAAGAACTCACAGTTATTTTTTTTAGACTTAAGCGAGTGTTTTTCTTCAGTTTCGGCACCGGCTCTACCACGTTGTCGTCCTTCGTTGGTTGAAGGTGGCGACGATCAATCAATTGCTGGGTCCTCCCTGTATCCCGATTACGGCAATCAGAACCAGAATCCTCGGTACGCCCTCCTCGGTATGCAAACCCGTATGTTCAGAGCGAACAAAGAGCACCCTTTTGATGATGATGATGATGGCCTTGGCGATGTTGGTGACAATGGCGAAAAACAATCCGCAGCTTCCGACCAAATTGGCGACTGCACCCTCGCACCGGTTGTTTGTTGGCGGTGTACGGCAATTGACAACCGTACCAGCAGGAAAAACCACACTCTGTGGCAAACTGCAGGAAAACCACCGTTCGTGGCAAATTCAGCCAAATTTCGATTTTGCGATAGAAAAAATTCACTTCGAGACGGTCGTGAAAAAATGACATCCGCACTAGTCGAGCTACTTGGATGAATCCAACATTTTTTGATAATGTTAGAATTTTTTTAGATTTGTAAATATTTGGAATTCGGCACAAAAAAAACTTTATGAGTTAAATGTTTCAATGTTTTTCCAGTTTCGTTCAATCATGCTTGTTTATTTTTGTTTGTTTGTTTGTTGTTGTTTGTTTACTGACTTGTTTACTTTAACTTGTAAATTCAACTCGATTCAGTCACCTGAATAATTGAGCTACAGACTGATAAGTTTACATCTGTCGATTGAGTCTATTGCTAAGGTGTCGGAGAGGTTATCAGAAGACTCAAGTTGGATTCCTGGTCGAGGTTAAACGGTTAAAAATGCATTTTGTTTTTGTTTTTGCCGAAAGCTGAAAATCAGTCACTGAAGGGCATAATGGTGTCAGAGAGATAATAAGAGGGCTCGAGTTCGATACTAGGTAGAGGTGACTATTTTTTTTATTTACCTTTCCCGATCGATTGTTTTGATCTTTGCATTTCACGGCTAGTAGCATCATTCGCCAAACAAAGCATTAGAAACATAATGTATGAGACTGTGTGTCAGCACGTCTGGCAACAAGGGCAGTGAAAACCGACGTCGACGCCGACGTTACCATGAGAGTGTAATGATTAAGAGAAGAACTACTAAGAAGAACGTTTCCTGTATAAGTTAGACGAAAGTGGCAAGCGAAAATTGTAACAGATAGGAGTAATTTAGCAATAATTTCCGATTATTACAAGTTAGTATTATTTACATTAAATTCATTTATCCTTACTTATATTTTGAAACACTCGTAGAATTCTGTAAACACAATAGCGAACGATCTGTACTTACAAGTCACACAAAAACCAAGATCACACGAAATGCTTACGAAGAAAACTTATTTGTAAGTACTGAAATTAACTCTTTATTACTTCAATTATAACTAATTACACCACAATAAATATTACAGTCGAGTCGCTCATAAAAAGGACTACGAGAAAGTTTTTAATTTCAACACTGTGTAAATTGTTTGTGTTTTACTAACAGACATACATTATTTTGGTATGGCTTTTTTGATGGATCTACGACCAGTGCTACGACCACCGTTTAGGGCAAAATGCATCGATCATGAAAAAAGGTTACATCGACCAAGAATCGAACTCGAGTCCTCTAATTATCTCTCCGACACCATAATGCCCCTTCAGTGACTGATTTTCAGCTTTCGGCAAAAAAAAACTTTAATAAATTTTTAACCTTTTTATTTAATTTTTCAAGTTTCAGCCAGTTAGGAAATGGACTTCTTTTAGTGTCTTAACATGATACAATGATGTAATTTACATATTATGTACAGCTGTTTTTTTTTTTGGCCAAATAAGCGATTTTCTTAAGATTGCCAATTTGCCCTTATTTTCCCTATATAAGAAGAAAATTTTTCATAATTTTTTCTTCATGCCCCTTTATTCGCTTTTATCTGAAAGACATAAATTATAACTCATGGGGGTAGTTTATTTCAAATCTGGGAGTTGTGTAGACACTTCAATTGCATTGTCAAATTCATTTCGACCGAATTAACCTTTGCGTCATTACAGTTCTTCGATGCGATAAATCACTAGAAAACAATTGAACAGAGCGGCAAAAAAATGCACATTGGCAGTTGTCCACGACGTTTCATTTCGCCATTTTTTTTCTCGTGAAACTATCGTACACTTGTTCGCGAGTAATTGCTCGTGACAAAATTGGTAGGTACCTACATGTTCCGCTTCTTTAAAGCGGTAAAAAACAACAACATTATACAACATGTTGAACACGGGCTCCAATTTCCTTTGTCTGGCTTCATTTTTTTCTGCAACGCTGGACAGGGCGAGAGTCCGGATTTCCCGAAAGAATCATAAAAATGCATTTTACGACTTTTTGTATACTTTGAGCAAAGGAAAGAACCCGTGAAAAAAAACCATACGAGAAAGCATAAAAAGTGCAGTCGTTTCAACTATTGCTTGCTGCGGAATGGCTTTTCCTAGACTGTCAGCTTACAAATCCACACATACAAACACGAAATTGTAACTGGAATGAGGAACTGACAAGCGAAGCATTGTTTTGTTTTTAGTTTATCCATTTCCGAGGGCTATCAGTAGTGGAATCAGTTTGAAGCTAAACTTTTGAGAATTGCACAAAATTAGCAATGATATCATTTGGAATACATGGCAAGACCTTATTTTTCGTTTAGCATGGACAGATTAATTGAAATGAGTCTAGAAAAAGTTTCCTAAAGTGAGGCAAAAGTAATAATCATTCATTCTATTTCGTTTCAGTTAGCGAATGAAACCCGTTGCTTATCACTACTAGATTTTTACTGAAGCAGTTGATTTTGACGATGACATCAGAAGCACGGGGCAAGGCGCTTGCAAATTTTTGGCTTATAAAGGGTGATACGGTCAAAATTTGGTCAAGGGAAAACGCGTGTAAATCGGTGAAATCGTTTATTCAAAAAATCAAAATAAATTTCCTTTTCAAGTTTGATTAGTATAAAATTCAGGAAAAATATTCAGTTAGGCTTCCACTTTTCCAAATCCGAATTGCCGGGCCTTATGCTTAACCCCTGCCATCAGATTTTGTACAGCCACCTTGTCCACCTTCTTCGCCGCAGAAAGCCAGTTTGCCTTGGACTCCCGCTCGTCCTTAGCAGTTTGTTTGGTCTTCTTTAGGTTCCGCTTGACAATAGCCCAGTATTTCTCAATTGGGCGGAGTTCTGGCGTGCTGGGAGGGTTCTTGTTCTTGGGAACCACCTGCACTTTGTTGGCGGCGTACTACTCCATGGCCTTTTTACCGTAATGGCAAGATGCCAAATCCGGCCAAAACAGTACGGAACAACCGTTTTTCTTAAGGAAAGGCAGCAGACGTTTATTCAAACACTCTTTCACGTAAATTTCTTGGTTGACGGTCCCGGAAGCTATGAAATGCTGCTTTTTAAGCCACAGGTACAGATGGCTTGCCAAACCAGATATTTCTTCGCGAGCTTTGACAGTTTCATGTGCTTGAAAATATCTACTACCTTTCCCCTTCCTTTTGTCGTATAAAACTCCTGTCCCGGAAGCTGCTTGTAGTCGGCTTTGGCGTAGGTTTCGTCGTCCATTACCACGCAGTCAAACTTCATCAGCATCGTCGTCTACAGCCTCCGGGATCGCGCTTTGGCCGTCGTATTTTGTTTATCATCGCGATTTGAAGTCACTACCTTCTTGTAAGTCGATAGTCCGGCTCGTTTTTTGGCTCGATGCACGGTTGTAGACGATACTCCCAGCTTATTTGCGGCATCTCGGAGAGAGAGGTTAGGATTACATTTGAAACGGTTGATTTGGCAACTTTTAGCGATTTCTCCAGCTTTGCGTGCGAGTAGCTCGGATTTTCGCGATGCGCGATCAAAATTTTGATACGCTGTTCTTCTTCCTTGGACGGCATTTTGACAGCTGAAGAGTGAATTCCAAAATCAAAATAGGAGCAACATCCCACACACACACATACACTTTCAAAATGAGGGGTGTTCAGGTTTTTTAAATGCAAAATTGAAAGAAATACGTCAAGTTGATATTGACCAAACTCTGTATTTCTTCGGTGTTTAATTTTCATTCCATGGCCTAAATAAATAGCCTAACCTAAATCTTTGATCACTAACTCTCAACATGGTTTCATGAGAAAAAGTTCAACTGTCACCAATTTGCTCGTGTGTTCGCTTAGTAACAACCTGGAGGAAGGTTGTTAAGTTGTATCTGTTTACATCGACTTTGCGAAGGCGTTCGACTCTGTTTCTTACAAGATATTATTTGCTAAGATGGATCAACTTGGTTTTCCATCCTGGTTGCTCAAGGGATTTCGTTGTATCTATAACATCGCCTTGCTAACACGAACATAAAAAAATATATGCTCAAAGACATTCGTCACCCCATCAGGAGTACCTCAAGGTAGTCACCTGGGACCGCTGCTATTCATAATTTTCGTAAATGAATTGTGTGCTACGCGTGATTCTCTTATACGCTGACGATCTGTAAATTTTTTGAAAAGTCGTCATTGAAATTTGTTGCCTCGCCTTGCAAGTCGATATTGCTAGACTCGATAACTGGTGTTATTTTAACGGAATTCTGGCAAACGCTTAAAATGTCAAATTTCCCCGTGCATGTTGTGTTATCAATTTCGAATACCAACTTTTCGGAGAAGCCTGGAAATTGTGGCGTCTTTTCTTGAATTAAAGACTGTTCCGGAAATTGTAAATTCAATTAGATTTTAACAACATTTTGTAAACTGCGGCTGATGCAGGCACGGTCCTAGAGCTCGCTCTTGGTTCGGGCGGTTAGTGGGCTCTGATTTAACAAATTTTCAAAAATTGCCCAATAAAAGAACTTAAATACTTAAATAAACATTCATTCTGAAAGAGTGATGGAGGGGGGAAGGATGATGCACACTGCCCCTTTTCCTCCAATTTGATCTCATTGAACTAAATTCGAGGTAGGTTGAAAAATTACAAATAAAAGATAAAATTAAAACTTTTTTAACCCATTTCTTATTAATTTTTATTCGATACATTTTTTTATACAATTTCAATCTGCAAATCAAAAAAATTCCATGCCAGTAAATGTCGATAAAAGATTATTTTCGCATCTAATGTAACAGAAAATTAAAAAAGATTATCTATGTGCTCATTAAGAAATCTCCCAGTATATCTAAATGTCATTTTATAAATGAAAATAATACACTTATTGCTGCAGAGAAAAAAATTTTAACATCTATTTTTCCTGAGCTTCTTCAAATCAGTGCCAGTTAATCCCATCGAAATTTTTATAATTCTCATTTTGAAAATATTCGTCAAAAAAAAAATTGAGAAATGTTTTTTGAGTATAATGAATTGCTATGAACTTGAAACTGATTAAAAACTCTGATATACGGAAATATTCAAAATAATGATTCGGACACGATATGTCTTTATTAATTCTGAAACTAATTTCTCATTTTGAATTATGGTCAAGAGTTTTATTTTAAAATCTAAATTTAACTCTGAAATTGAACACAATTAATCTGAAAGGAATGAAATTAAATTTTAGTCGTTTCTTGAGAATAATTACAAATTGGCCACACAGATATAATAAAATAATAAAATAAAAATTCTTTTTTCTAAATGGCACAATATTCTCATTTTTTCCAAACGAGTTTCTAGAAAGAATTAATTTCTGGAGCATAAGGTAACAAAAATCACAGTGGTGCAAAAAAGCAAGGAGCTGATTTTGACTGTTTAGGAGTGTTGAAAAATTTGTGTATTTAGAAAAAAAAAACAACAAAATGTTGCCAAAACATTCAAAGGTTTTGATTAAATGATCAACTATCTCGATACTGCGAGTCATTTTGACATCTGGGAAAAAGTTACTTACGTTTTCTCTTTGTTTGTTTACAGTTCTATGGAAATACAGTAATTTGACCAAATTTCAGTAGAATTTGACACCGAAATGAATCACAAATATTTTCAAAAACAAATCATTTTGCAATCTTCTTCACTGATGATAAATAAATTAAAATTTTTGATATTAAAAATTTTCCAAGCCCTTTTGTGATTGTTCTGGAACGAAGGAGCTCCGTTGAACCACCCTAACACCAGAAAAGGCCCAGTAGCAACATGGCGATGCTGCGCGCATTAACGGATGTAATGCACGCCAAAAACATTCGGGTTTTCCTCGGGTCTCGGGTTTTCCAAAGGGTCGAGACAAATTTAGCCCCAGGTTCGGCCTCTTTTCCAACCAACCACCAGCGAAGACGGATCACGGTAATAAATCAGAGGCCCGAGCGGCTAAGTCAGAGGCCGGAATGGCCATTGTCAGAAGTCATAAGGGACAAGTTTTGTGTCAGCTTATTGGTAATTAGTTTAAGTTATGTCGGTAAATACAGTCCACTTTGTTAATGTTTTATGAAATTGAGTGAGTGAGTTTATTCTACAAAGAAAGTTCTGATGCTATCGATCCTGCCATCAGGGGTGATTCTGAACATGGTCCTATCGAGCCAGATCATAAAAACCAAATCGATTAGCATCAGCACGGTACGAATGGTATGTATGAGAGTTAGCGAATGTGAGTTGTGTTTGAAATTGTGTAGTCGAGCTTTGTTCAACATATTCAACCCTCTTTGATCGAGAAATCAAATAATGTGTGGAAATCTACTGAAAGTTCAATATTTCAAATAATGTTGATCAATCGTCGTTGTGCCAAAAATCTATCATCGTTCGAAGAGAAATGGTAACAGAAAAAATCCACTTACTTGTTGTCATTTGTGCCGTCATCGAGGACAATCAGTCATTACCTTTGTTGTAGAGTTATCAATCATATGCATTTCGCTCGAACAGTCGTTTCTTAAGTTTCTCGGCTTTCAATCACTATTGGTTCTTCACATGTTATGAATTAAACCAAAGAATAAGACGGATATATACATATATGTATGTCAAATCACAAATTCACCACACCAAGTTCTGTTCAATCGCAATTTATGTTGTTTATTGTTTGCCCATTAAAAGTATTTTCGTGTTCGCAATATAGTTCATTCCACGTGACAAAATAAAAATTGTAGTATATGGATGTTAACAATGTAATGTTCATGCTACAATCAATGTGAAATCTCTTGTTTCTATCAGCCAGATAGAACGAAAAAGTCAGGCTAGTCTTTGGAGTTCACAGTCTTTGCGCAATTCACCACATTTCAATCAGCATATATCGCACAAAAGAGGGAACTCTTCGGAAAGCGGAACGAGTAGAAATGTCAAAGAAATGAAGAACGGTAACCAAAAGGAATTTGAAAATTTAGAATTGTCGTTCATGTGATCCTCGACACTTGTCCTTATTTCGCGTATTTTCATAAAAGTTACTAAGTGTGCCCATTTTTTCTACCTGAAATGCTACCATCTAGCAACTGCATATTCATACGTGAATTGCTCACCACTTATCGCATGCAAAGATCAAGGAAATTTGCCGTTTTTTGTGCCCTTCAGGAGTCTGATCGCAGTGATTTCGTTATGTTTTCTATACGGAAGGTTACTATACACACACAACGTAAACAAGCGGGAGTTAGGTGAACCATCCGATGAAAAATTGGAATAACGTCCAACCGATGGAAAAACTAACATCACAACCAGTTCAAAGGCAGCCAAATGTAAGTTCATTGTGAATTTTAAGTTTGCCGTAATATCCCTTTTTTTGTATCACCTGCTATCGAGCGAAAAATATCCTTAAAAATATAATCACGTCAGTCAGAGTCACGTAAGCGGTATCAAGTTCGACATACATGAGTGGTGTTTCAATCGATCAACTGTTAAGGTTGAAATCGTCAATCAGCGCAAACTAAGTCGTGTTGCCAAATTTTCGTGTCCACTGACAAGACTTCTGGGGAATTTATCTTAGTTCTAATTGAGCAAGAACCCTTCATGAATTTATGGTTTCATTTTCAACCGTGAACCGAAAAGCATTTCAAGAGCATCAGTTTATCAAAGTTCGGAACCACTCATATTAGATTGGTTGAAGTTGGATTCTACGCTGGAATAAAATTAAAATTCTATCATTTTTTTGTTGTTTTTCGTTGTCACCTTTTTATTGGAAAGGTATTGAAACTCAGTCGATATGTTGTCAGCCTTTGTGTCGGAGCAAAAAGTCTATCAGTCATTCAGAAACGTTCAGTAAATTATTCAGACTATGTCAGAACACCATTCAGTATAGAGGGGCCTGAATCAGGTTCGCCTCGAATATGTCAGTAAATCATTCAGAGTTTTTTTTGGGTATCAATTAGATTCAAATCGGTTTCATTCACACAATCATTCAGATCCAAAAATATGTTGTTGGACTTAAAGTCAAAAAATCAGTCGGATAAGTGAGATAACATGAAAGTTCGGTATTCAGCAAATCATTTCATACACTTACAATTTACACTGGGCATCATTGGGGGAAAATCATAAAGGGAACCAAACGGGGTTCCAATCGGTAATCATTCAAATCGGAAAATCAATCATTTGGTCATCAATCGGTATTCACATTCGGGAATGTTCGGAGTAGGCGTTGGAATTCGTTTTTCGGTTAACCTGATCGCGGGATCAGGACATTTAAGTGACGGTTTTTTTTTCTGCTGTGTCTTTTCTGCTGCAATCGGGCATGGCAATACCAGGGCTTTCCAGCGCGCCTCCGAACACACAAAAAACTTTCGGAAGTTTTTTTGTGCAGTCACTCCGCCATCAGGAGTTATCGGGAATCCAAGGGATTCAATTATTCGGTATCAGTTGGTTATATTATTCGGTACACTTCAGAGTTGCGTTGGATTTCGGTTTTCGGATAGTCTGATCGACGGGATCAGGACTAGCATTTGGCGGTTTTTCATCAAGCATCATCCTGGATTAAGTACCAGGACTCTCTAACGCAACTCTGCATCACACACACACATACACTCACACAAATCAATCGGAATGAAGCTATCGGAATCTGAGTCAGTTATGATACGATTTGACTATTGGAGAGAAGTCACTTGGGCATGTGTCAGTTTTTTTTCAGAGTCAGATTTTTTGTCTGTGAAACTTTTTCAGAAAGCAAGTCGGAAACCCATTCAGAAACACGATCAGAAAAACATTCGGAAAATCATTCAAGAAAACTGGTCAGAAAAACAGTCTGAGAACATTGTTGGAAAATTACTCAGAATTGGTTGTTGGGAACACATTTTGAGAAAAAGTCAGTAATACAGTTGGTCAAAAAGTCAGAATTGAGTCAGTATTAAATGTATGTTTGAGTCAGTTATAGGTTATGTGTATGTCTGATTTAAAGTCTGGGTATGTGTCGGAAGAGCTTGG
Source organism: Uranotaenia lowii (assembly GCF_029784155.1). NCBI lineage: Eukaryota > Metazoa > Arthropoda > Insecta > Diptera > Culicidae > Uranotaenia > Uranotaenia lowii. Next base: position 335,188,624 of record NC_073692.1, on the reverse strand, counting down.
GAACTAGAATGTTCGGCTCATGTCAGTTGACGAAAGTCAGAGAGCTTGGAGAGCTCAGAATTAGAAGGCCAGAATAACATTTCGGATCAAGTCGGAGCATGAGTCGGTATTACAGCGCTGAACTTGGCTATGAAAGCAGATCAGCGCACGGGAATCAAGGTTAAGTATTTTTTTTAAGCAAAAATCGATATAAGAAGAGTGATACTTCCTTTCCCAAGCCTGTAGGCACGCATCCATGCTAACACATGACGAAGGCGGACAACCAGAGAGGTTGCAAAAAACAGAGTCGGCACCCAAGCACAAAGGTCGGAACCAACGTGGGTTAACGGCGGGCGGTAATGCAAGGTCTCTCCGCATACAACGAGCGCAGGTCATCGACGTGGTCGAAGCGAGGTGGTTCATCGCAGTACCGTACATCAACATCGGCACAACAGCAAACAGCGGGAATTTCGAAATGCGTCGTCCCGTCGCCTTTCAAGGCGGGCGGCATGTTCTGGAACGAAGGAGCTCCGTTGAACCACCCTAACACCAGAAAAGGCCCAGTAGCAACATGGCGATGCTGCGCGCATTAACGGATGTAATGCACGCCAAAAACATTCGGGTTTTCCTCGGGTCTCGGGTTTTCCAAAGGGTCGAGACAAATTTAGCCCCAGGTTCGGCCTCTTTTCCAACCAACCACCAGCGAAGACGGATCACGGTAATAAGTCAGAGGCCCGAGCGGCTAAGTCAGAGGCCGGAATGGCCATTGTCAGAAGTCATAAGGGACAAGTTTTGTGTCAGCTTATTGGTAATTAGTTTAAGTTATGTCGGTAAATACAGTCCACTTTGTTAATGTTTTATGAAATTGAGTGAGTGAGTTTATTCTACAAAGAAAGTTCTGATGCTATCGATCCTGCCATCAGGGGTGATCCTGAACAGTGATGTCAGATACAAAAAAGTTATACAATTTTCAAATGGTTTTTAAAACAATTGTCGAATGACATTATTTACCAGCTAGAACATTGTATCTCTTAAATTAGAAAATCTATTTAGGCTATATATTGACCCTTCATGAAATAAAGGATATTGAAGAGTTTAAAAATTAGTTTTGAATTTTAATTCAGCTGCTATTGAGTAAAAACAGCTAAACTTTAAAATAATACGATCCATAGCTCCAAAACGAGAGGTGTCCCAGCAGGTGAGTCCCAAATTCCTAGTCAAAATTATATGGAGCTTGCCAAGAATGTGGGGTTAGGCTCAATTTGTTTTGGTATGAGATGATTGGGTTATCGTTGAGGCGCTAGCCGAAAATGTAAAGGGTGATACGATCAAAATTTGGTCAATATCAACTTGGTGTATTTCTTTCAATTTTGCATTCAAAAAACCTGAACACCCCTCATTTTAAAGGTGTGTGTATGTGTTTGTGTGTGTAGAATGCTGCTCCTATTTTTTTTTTTTTGGAATTTACTTTTCAGTTGTCAAAATTCCTTCCAAGGAAGAAAAGCAGCATATCAAAATTTTGCTCGCGCATCGCGAAAATCCGAGCTACTCGCACGCAAAGCTGGCAAAATCGCTAAAAGTTGCCAAATCAACCGTTTCAAATGTTATTAAAGTGTTTGGGGAACGTTTGTCGACAGCCAGGAAGTCTGGATTGGGGGGAAATCAAAAACCGGAAGCCGTTGAGACGACAAAGAGAGTTGCCGGTAGTTTCAAGCGAAACCTCAACCTCTCTTTCCGAGATGCCGCAAATAAGCTGGGAGTATCGTCTACAACCGTGAATCGAGCCGGACTATCGACTATCAAGAAGGTAGTGACTACAAATCGCGATAATAAACAAAATACGACGGCCAAAGCGCGATCCCGGAGGCTGTACACGACGATGCTGACGAAGTCTGACTGTGTGGTAATGGACGACGAAACCTACGTCAAAGCCGACTACAAGCAGCTTCCGGGACAGGAGTTTTATACGGGAAAAGGAAGGGGAAAGGTAGCAGATATTTCAAGCACATGAAACTGTCAAAGCTCGCGAAGAAATATCTGGTTTGGCAAGCTATCTGTACCTGTGGCTTTAAAAGCAGCATTTTCATAGCTTCCGGGACTGTCAACCAAGAAATTTACGTGAAAGAGTGTTTGAGAAAACGTCTGCTGCCTTTCCTGAAGAAACACGGTTAATCCGTACTGTTTTGGCCGGATTTGGCATCTTGCCATTACCGTTAAAAGGCCATGGAGTGGTACGCCGCCAACAACGTGCAGGTGGTTCCCAAGGACAAGAACCCTCCCAACACGCCAGAGCTCCACCTAATTGAGAAAAACTAGGCGGAATCTAAAGAAGACCAAAAAAACTGCTAAGGTCGAGCAGCAATTCAAGGTAAACTGGCTTTCTGCGGCGAAGAAGGTGGACAAGGTGGTTGTACAAAATCTGATGGCAGGGGTTAAGCGTAAGGCCCGGCAATTCAGATTTGGAAAAGCGGAAGACTAACTGAATATTTTTCCTGAATTTTATACTAAATAAACTTGAAAAAGAAATTTAATTTTAAATAAACGATTTCACCGATTTACACGCGTTTTCCCTTGACCAAATTTTGACCGTATTTACAAGCGGACTCATGACACTAGTTTTTGTCACCTACAAGTCAAACCCTTTCACTAGAGGGGTCGCAAGTTGAAATCGGAGCCAACTAATTTCTCGCGGTACTAACACTAGTAGCTTGTCTCAGGTCTCAGGTCTAAAGTCTCATGACTCAGGTCTCAGGTCTCATGTTTCATGGTTCTTGTCTTATGCCTCAGGTCTCAAGTTTTATGTCTCATGTCTCATGTCTCAGGTCTAAGGTCTCAGATAACTTGTCTTAGGTCTCAGGTCGCATGTCTTTTGTCTCAGGTCTCAAGAATCATGTCTCTTGTCTTATGTCTCAGAACTCTGGTCTAATGTGACAGATCTCTTGTCTCCGGTCCAAAGTCTCATGTCTCAGGTCTCATGTTTCATGGCTTGTGTCTCATGCCTCAGGACTCATTTCTTATATCTGATATTTCATGCTGAGGTCTCAAGTCTAATATCTCTTGTATCAGGTCCCAGGTCTCAGGTCTTAGGTCTCAGGTGTCAGGTCTCGTGTCTCAGGTCTCATATCTCAGGTCTCATATCTCAGGTCTCAAGTCTCAGGCCAGAGGTCTAAGGTCTCAAGTCTCATGTCTCATGTTCTTAGTCTCAGAGCTAAGATTTTCCTAACTTCAAAAAGATTCTTAGTGTTTTCCTTTGAAAAGGACTTTGAATATTTTCTCTCAAAAACCGTGTTAATTTGCAAATTCCGTGTAAAAAAACAAACGGTGTAAAAACACCGTGTAAAAAAAACTTGGTGTATTTAATTTTTTTTATTGTGAAGCATGAAATTTTGCTAAAGCATTTGAAAAATTTGGTTTGGACTATAAGTAGAAATATTCCTGGGTTTATTTTATTGCCTTCGAAGCAGTTACAAATTTAGTAGCAGCTTAACACTCTGCCGGATCCCCGCTTTAAATGGCGGGAAACCATAAATTAAGCTCAACTAAACTGTCACCTAGTGGCATGTTCTGGTCCCCGGAAAAAGCCTCCCTACTCCCTCAACATCCAAACGACGTGACGTGCAAATGCTATGGGGGTCCTCTTAATGGGTCCCTGCCTGGCATCACCAAATGGATTGGCCGACCAAAGCTTTCCATGTAAGGAAAGAAGACGAGAAGTCCAACTCGATATGCATTTTGATGTTATCGCGTTTTTCGCATTCCTCTCACTTTGCAAGCGTCACGCCAACCACCAATTATTCCAGATAGTGCTGCATTAGTGGCTCACAATCACACTTGCTTTCAGGCTCTAGGGTTGTTTCAGTTTTTAATTTTCAGTTCATAATGTTGAGTAAGAATCAATTAATTTTCAATTTGACCACAGTTAGTCATTTAGGTGCCATTATTGAACTGTTTCATTGAAAATGAAACCCTATTTACTGATATCAAACATTAATTTTTCCTCCCTAAACACCGAAATTGAATGCCAGCAACAAACCCCCGGATGTAGGCACAATTATTGTTGCATCGCGTTTCATTGTTGCGCAAACAGGTGGCTCCAACATGATGAGTTCAGTGTGCTAGCTAGACTAATGCACAAAAGTTGAGCCAATACACTGTAAAAACTGTTCAAAATGTTTCAGAACTTCAAAACAATAATTTTGGTTTACTTTCTAAACGAAACTGTTTCTAGGACCCCTTTTATCCAGATAATGTATTAAAAATGTTTAAAACTTTAATTTTTACAGTGTAGCACCCATATAGCCATTATTTTGGATTACGGCTCTCGTTTTTGAAATGGTTATGGAAATTGGCACCGAAAGAGGAGGGCTGTTAGTTGTTTAGGGGCAGCCTATACGTGGAATTAGAAGCCGAGTAAAGTTCTTCCTGTTACCAATTCCGGTTTTGAGTGGGTGGAAGTTTTCACTCCCCAAACCGGAGCTCAGGTGAAACGTTCCCAGGGAATGATTTAGGTGCTGATGCTAGTCGGCAAGCTGGTGCTGACATAAAATCGTAATAAATTTGCATTTCAAGCAAACGAGCTGCATGTTGAAAATCGTACGTTACTAAATCCGTGGAAATATTGAATATTATGAATTTGTGTTCTTAAATTTAAAAAAAATCTGGATAGGATAACAGAACAGTTGTCAAATAGTTTTGACTTAATATCTCTAAAAACTGTTTACTCTCACAAAAAACTTCCAAATAAATGAAAGATATTCTACTGCTACTGAATATAAATTTCTTTTATCTGGCACTTGAAAAAAAACTCTCTTTCAAAAATATTATTTCTACAAAATTCACAATCATTCTCAGTGCAAAGAGCAAAAAAAAACTGATTCATCTGAAAAGGGCGCTGAATTCTAATATGAAATCATTTAAATTTGTATTTTCTTTTGTTTGTTAAACCTATTCTCAGCCTGTATTTTGTTTAACGGTATGTATTTTTGGGTGGAAGTTATATTCTTCGCATGACCTATCTTCAACTGGGCAAATTAACATTTGACCTCAGTTTTGAAACCCTGCTCAACGAATGCTCAATATTGCATAAAATTCAAAGCTGAAGGTGGCTTCCGGATTCATTGTTGGTCAAACTGAGAGCAGTTCAATACTGCTGGGGGCTGCATGGTTTAAAACCCAGACTCAAAATGAATTTTTTATTTTCATCAATCCGGGTGGCGCTTTCCAGACCAAAAGAACCACATGCTGCTAGCTGGCCGAAGGTGATTTCACATTAAAATAAAATGTAACTACAGGATCCCGAATCTGAATTGGTACCGAAACCAGAATTCGTACATAGAGAACAGGAAGTGAACTTGCGCGCGGCTGAATTATTCATGTCCTTGTTTGTTTCACACAACAAAACGGGTGTTGTTGATGTTGTTCGGTCGAAAAGTTGAGTTACTGAAGCTAATTTTTATGGTAATATAATTCGAAAGCGGCAGCAGACAAAATGCTATAAAATTAATGCTGACTCGGAGGACCCCTTCATTGTTAAACTGACTCGAAACTCATCGAAGTTGTTCTATTTGTTGGGGAGTGGTATTAGAATGTAATGACCCGGATCGAAATTTTTGCATTAAAATTTTATAAACTCTGTAGCTCTTGCCTTGTTTTTGTTCAAGTAGCTGGATTTTTTCAAACTCCATGTGATGGGATGAATTTATTCATTGAAATCTCACACGTTACTTTAACCTTTTCTTATTTCTGAACAAGTAACAGCCGAATAAAATGAATAAATGACAAATTGGTTGAAATCAATTTTAAATATCGTTTGAATAGATTTTGCTCTAGGTTTTTTGGGCAGAAATAAAAGTTGATGTGATTTATTCATTTCTGTTTAGTTAGTTTACATCTAGGCACTATAGCCAAACAAACATAGGATTTTTCTTGTTTATTGGTCATTTTGTAAAAAAATCAATAAAAATCTTCTTCCTCAAGGCACCTGGAGACTAAAATAGACTATAATAATGTCTAGATAGAAACTTATGTCAAATAGTTCTTCTAAGTGTGTCAAAAGTTACATTCGAAAGCATAAATTTAGAATGGAAATTAAATGTTCAAAATACATAATCATAAAACTGGAAAAAGGCGAGAAAACTTAGAATCATTCATGATTAGAAAATCCTTCAATGAAATTCGCAATATTCGAACCGGACAAATCCGGGCAATTTCAATTAAAAACCTGGCAAAATCATGGCATTGGTTTTCAAAATTGACGATCAAAATCCAGTGGATACTCAACAAAAATCAAGAGTTATTTGAAAAACAATTTTTTTCATCAAAATTCATCGACAGATTTTAAATCCTCCAAGGCTAAAAAAAAAAACCTTTCACGAATATTTCTATAAAACCTCCTCAAAAAAATATTTTTGGAGGCACATTTTGAAAAATTGAAAAAATCCGAGCAACCTGGCCGGGTTGGACTGTTCCAAAATAATGTAATAAAATCCGGCAAAATCTGGCAAATCCGGATAAAACGGACTATATGACTACCTTAGTTTAGAGTTGATGCAATATACCTTGTATTTGTGCAAGGTGTTTAGTACAAATATTTTGCACAATTACAAAAAATTGCATTAAAAAAGGGAGTTGATATTTTTTAATTCTATCTCCCTATCTCTTCTGTACGGCAAATCTTCGTTCAAAAACTTTTTAAAATATCCTGTTTTTCTTTAATTTTACAAACTATAGGTTTAGTTATTCACGCCGCCGTAGAAACCGTAACATTTATTTGAATTCAAATTTATATCATAATAATGATTATTTGCTGAAAACTTTTTAATATATTCTTTATTCAATAAATATAAGATTAAGTATTTTCCGTGGTCATCCCAAATTCCCCGAATTTATTCGAACAAACCCTGGTTTTAAAGTAAAATGGATATTTAAAGAAACTATTGTATGTTTGGCTCAAATAGAAAATTGTCTTTTTTCTTAGTTGTTATTCAGTCACTTTTCTATGGATTTTTTTTTAAAGTCACTGGATTCTGGATAGATTTGTCTTAATTTTTTGTTACAAAAAAAATCTAAAACCAAATGTTAAAATTTTGTCAGGTGATGATTTACTCAGCTAACAAAAATACGGAAAAAAACTCTGAAATTCAAATCCAAGGGTGGCCCCCTAACTTCTTTTTGTTGAAACTCACTCGCGCTGACCTGACGATACTTACTCCGCGGCGGTTTATGTATACTGGCGAACCGCGTGGCAATTGTAAACAATAACAGAAAGACGCAAGTGAGAGAGAACGCCAATTCGCTATTGTTTGTAAGAATCGACGAAGATTGAATTTGTAGTGTACACTAGAATAGATGCCAGGTGAACAGATAGGATATCATAATAGAAGTGAACCACTATAATGGATGGATAATTCGACATATCCATCACTAATGTAACCTTACTTGATTATATGACTTAACGAGAATAAAGATAATTGTTATCAGTATTCCGATACAAAATAGTATTTCTTCTTTTTGTATCACAACACTTTTAAAGTGGAATTGAGCCCTTACTTGTTATATTTTTTGTTTTGATTACGATTTTCTAGTTTTATTTTGTCCCTAGATTTAGCAGTGTGATTAAAGTAGTAATTAATTTTTATCTTTCGGAGGAGGCCTGAGCAATTGCTCCTTAATGCTCCCCCCCTCCCCTTAATGTGGGCATAACTACAAATTAAAACACATCGAAATGAAATTTCCTATTAAATCCTGTTTAATATTAATAGCCTGTTGGAATAAAAGTTGGATGTATATCTAAAAAATTTTGGAAAAGATCTACAGGACTGCTAACCAGATTATATAAAAATGTAATGTTCCACATTCCTCCAGAAAACCTACCTAGTTTTATAAAGGCTTCCTCTAAATTATTTAGAAACTTCGCAAAAATCTTTTTTTCATTGGTATTTTTAAAATTTTCGATATATTTTGGAACATTTGATATTTAGTTTATCGGTCTAATCGGCAAAAAGTGATTCTCTTTTCACAGAGAACATTTCAAGTTTAAGGAATTTTATAGACTATAGAAGCTGGTGAAATTTTTGTTCAGCACAAGCCAATCACTATGCAGAAGTAGATATAGAATGAGTCGAATCTACCACCTTACACTAGTAGGCAAAGCGTTTTCTATCCGTCTGTAAAATTTTATAATCTTGAAATGTTCTTATTAAAAAGGAAATCACTGTTCACCGACAGGTCCGATAAACAAATGAACAAACCTGCCTAACAGTGGGGAAGTGTTCCTAAATACGCATTTTGGGTAATATGCGCATATAGCTGATTGACGAGATGGCTAGAGATTCAACATATCTAATCAGTTCAGTTTAAGGGTAATACGGTTTTGAGACAAGGCGTGAAAAAAATTAATTCTTATATAAAGTAGAAAAAATTTGAAAATTCAAAAAAGTTTTTGTCAGTTTTGTTAAAATATATTGAACTTTAATCATCGTGCGTGCAGATTCTGTGCACCAAAATTTTAATGGGGTTTCTTTCTTATTCATCTGGAAATCGGAAATTCAACAAATTGAAGCTTTTGGCAAAGATGTAATTGATAAGGTATTGGAATAAGAGACAGGTTCTGAATGCCCATATCAAGGCAGGTTAAATGCTTATATCAAGATAAATAGATTAGTCTTATAATTTTTTTACTTTTTATCATTTGAACATTAAATCTACACTCAAATCATGATCTGACAGCGAAAAAAGAAGAACTTCATACTGATACGATAAAAATACGATATGAACAAAATATTACCATGGAATATTACCATATGGTACACACCAAAAAATTATTAAAATTATCTGAGACAGAAACGCTTGAAGACCTAATTTTTTTTCACCTAAATTGAAAAAAAATCTAATTTTACAGCCTTTCACATCTAAATTTCAATCGCAAATCATAAAATTAGGTCAAGTCCCTCCAACATCTTGAGTTTATATTTTTCGTCTCATATTTATCGCTGCTGTTTATGAAAAAATATGAGATCCGTTTTTAAAGTCGACATGTTTTAAAACTTTTTGGTAGCTTTTTTTGCCGTGCTTCAGTTGCTCGAAATCCAAGTGAACTGTGGCACTGCTCGATAAAATACGAAATTCGAGCACTATTCTGGCGAAAAGGCAGCAGTCGCTGAAACAGTCGGGAATGTTTTGTTTACATTCGTGGTCTACAGTCGGTGTTTGTTGAAATCGAAACAAAAATTGTGAAAAATAGTGGTTTTCATCGAGTTTATGTCCGCGAGTTAACAATTAACCCGGCGCAAAGTATAAGACCTCAGCCCAGCAACTATTTTTTGCTAATTATGATGACGATGGTGTAGTGGGTTTGGTTGCGCCCCGTGCTGCTGACGGATTGATGGTTTATGGTTATCCAACCAAGAGACAGACTCTGTCGAGGCGAAATAAGATGTAAGTCCTGAAAACTATGAAAAAATCAAGACATTTTTTCTGTCATCGATATTGTTAATATAAAATAGGGGTTGTCTTTGCAGATGTCATCCCACCCTAGCCCAAGACCACACACTGTGCCATTTGTACCTGCAAAACAAGTTCACTATCTCAACTAAAGCAGACAACAAATACAAACAAATCAAGGTAAATTTATCATGAAGCCCATTCCTTCTGTCAAAAATAAGTCCTGCTTCTTCCAAGTTCCTTCGGACGTGTAACGTCCTAGCAGACATTGGCAAAGTGGATTCTGAGACCAACAACCAGCAACGGTAGCAAGAGCATCTTCAGATTTAGCGCGTAACGTGAAGAACAATGAAAAAGAGAATAGCAATGAAGAAACGCGAGTCGATGAAATGGTCGTGAACATCATATGTAGCAGAAAACAATATTGATGGTTAAGGTGAAAATGACGGAACATCGAATCGGTATCTCGGACGTGGGCGGGTTTTTTTTTTCATCTATTCGGCCGGTATAATTTCAACGCCAGTGGCCGATGAGGCCAAGATTATGATAGACGGTAGAGGCAACTTTAAGAACGACTGGAAGTCGTTCGTTAAAAACCATTTTTTGTTAAACATAATCGAGCAGCCAAAACTGTGATGCAACGACTTTCGGAGCTTTTTTGAAGAACCAAACTGATATTTTGCTGACACTGAATGCGTTTGGCACTGGTCACAATCGTAAGGTTAGTAGTTATCCTGATTTTTCTTCAGATGTATGTTCTTTGCCACACATGCCTTCATTGATACACATGCTTAATTTTGGATTCAAATTTTGAACATAGTTATCATTCTTTATCTTTAAATTGTATTTTACAAATGGAATAAATTCTGTCATTATGATTAGAATAAGTGATTCTGAAAAACATTTCATTATATATCGATTTACGAATTCTTGTTTGATATCTTCGATTCAATTTCAAGATTTCAAATTTCAGATTTGGTTTAGTTGCTAATTGGTCGGAAATAATAAGCTGATCGTTTTTTTTTTAATTTTTATCCTAATTCATATGAGCTGAACTTCTTTGAACATTTTAATATAATTTATGCGAACCACATCTATTACCCCAGTTTTTAATTTATTCATTGTATTCTAAATAAGTACATAGTCAATATGCCAACCTTTGAACACTTTTTTGTCCCTAAACTGACAAAAATTAAGCATTTTAAATGAGACCAATATGTATATTTTTAAAAAGATGCCCTGGTGAGGTTAGGGATGAATATTTCGCATAAGTTGGAAATCCAGGAAAAAGAAAGAAAAGCTCTGGTAAGATACCACGATTGGATATGGTTTAAGAAAAATATAGAGAACCAGAACCAGATCTATTTTAGGTAACTTGGCAATCCATTTTATTAAAATGGGGATTTGAATGAAACGCAATGACGAATTTAATTTTAATACTTCTAGATTGCAAAATAAAAAAAAGTGTTACACAACATTATTAACGCATGTTCCGTGGGCGTGATTGAGTGCTCATTTATATCACTTTGATATAAATGGGTATACCTTGACGTATAGCAACATTAAATATAGAATAGTGAGAGTATCACAGTTCAGTGTTGCTATAGGCATCAACGGATCACTTCCGACCATAAGTGAAACGGAACCCCTAGATGTCGGTCCCACGGCTTTTAACTAAAGCTCAATCACATGGTCAATCTGGTCCGATCAGAAATGATTGTTTGACCTTTTATTGTCATTTTAATGTTCTTTTCTATTTTTCTTAATGTTCTTTTCTATTTTTCAGATCATTCGGAGGTGGAGTTTTTTTTTTTTTCTCTCTCTCAGATATATTCAAATAGTTGGAAAGTTAGAAAGGAGTAGGTTAACATATTCAAATACCATATTCCTCCCCAATGCTCCAGTGGATGTGCATTTGCGGTTTATGAATTACGATGGCTTATTCTTTAATCTAGCTTTTTTCAATCACTGGGGGCTAATTGGATGGAAATGATATTTTGTGGTTTAAGGTTTGTGAAACGGATCTGTCACCTGAGTTGTTTTGATAGTATTATAGTTTAAAGCAAACAGTCTTGGCAATTTTTAAATCTCATTCAAAAGTAGGCATTCAACTATGTGAGACAGGTAGTGTAGGGCAATGCTCAAACGGTAAGATAGGCTCTTATATCCATAATTTGTTGAATTCGCATGATTGTGATGATGTTGTGATAGGAATAAGGTAGCTTACTTCTACTATTAATTTGAGCTAGAATTTTTATTAGTTTGAAATAGGCTTGCTTCAAAAAGCAAACAGGCTCTCACATCCATATTTTGGTAAAATAGTATGGTTCTATGATATGACAGAAACAATGTAGCTTACTTCTACTATTAATTTGATCTCGGTTTATTATGAGTTTAAGCTAGGCTTCTTCTTAGATATTGATAGATGATATGAACTAAAACTCTTTTTTTTCTCTTTTTTTTCTCTTTTCTTTTTTTTCTGTTTTCTTTTCATGTATCGTGGCATGTACTACCGAGAAATCATTTGGTCCAATGATGACGTTGAGCGAACCTTCAAGCCATCCCCTAACATCATGGGACCCAGACGTTGGCTTTCGCATGACATGGTTGCCAGCCCAAGGATCTAACCATAAATCAACTGCTGAAGATGGTGTCCTATAACTTGGTGAGATCCTTCCTTTTTATTTTTAATATTTTCAATGCGCTTATAAACCGTAGTATGTAGATGCTTGGGGAGTATGTAGAGGCCAGTCTCGAACCCACCCTTGTCCTTCCTCCAACTGGTATCGGGAGGGGTTGGTTTATTATCTTGAACTGCATTTTATCCATATTCCATGGATATAATGAAGTGCTTGATGGTTTAACCAACGTCTCAAGATCGCTTACTATTCTACGCTGCCTTCTCTAAACTTTAAATTTTCTTCTCCAAACTATTCTAATTTTCATTTCCAGCGTCAGCTCCCCGAGCTATTTAAACGCTATGAAAAAAAAAAAAAAAAAATACTTCTAGATTGCAAAATAAAAAAAAGTATTACACAACATTATTAACGCATGTTATAACTACTGGATGACACCCCTTCATTTAGCATAAGTTAAAAAAAAAAGTGCAGGAAAACAAACAAATTTATGGTTCCAGAAATTACACCTTTAAATATTGGGTTTTCGGCATTTTATGTCGTTTAGAATAGAAATTTATGTATCCGAAAATTTATATCTTCAAGTTTTTTTGTTTTGTGAGTATTTGTTATATGTCGAAGAGATGCTTCGGTTTTGTGCATTGAATTTGACATAAATTCACACCAATATTTAATAGTGTGTACTTAAAGAATTACTTTCCTTTCAAATAATCAATAAAGTAATTTTTCAAATGTAAACACTGAATAGAGAAAAATGTTACAGATTTATTCACATTACATTACACACTAAGCTTCCGGAGGCACAAGTTTTTAGATATAATTTTTTAAGAATATTATTTATTAAACTTTTTTTTGTTTCAAATACTGGAATTGTAATTCCAATAATGCCAGCAGATCGTGGCCTAGTGGATAGCATACTTGTCTTCTAAGCCAACGTTCATGAGATCGAATCCCGGTCGTGACATAACCTGGCACACATAGTATGATGAAGGTTGGCGGTTATAGCATTAGTGAAATGCTAGCCGTGTATACCTTGGAATTGTACGCCTCAATAATGCAGCACATGCATGTGGATGGATCTTTTCAAGGGAACTTAGATTGCACTTGGAGATCCTACCTTGATATGTGTGTGCTCGTAGTGCTACCGGTAAACAACTGCAGCTTCAACCAATAGTGCAGGGGTGTCAAGTAGCATAGCAAAGTAAAAATAGTAACGCGGGGTAATACCACAATAGATCAACTTAATGGTCGCAGTGGACTCTCTCCCCAACAGGAAAAAAAAAAAATTCCAATAATTAAAATCTAAAAAGAGTTTAAGAACTAGTACTCCTGTAAAGTGTGATTTGATGAAGTTTGTACGACGCAATGTTATTTGCGTGATATTCGATGATGATGTAAAACTAAACCAAATTGGACGCACACAGGTTAATTATCGTTTGTGACATATAATAAAATCGTCTCAGAAATAATAGTAATAATAATTTCTTTATTAAGATTCACATGATGATTTTTAACACTCCCAGTGAACATGTTGATCTTTTAGGGGTTATTATGCTAATTCTGGTTGCTAACTTATTGTAAGTTGGCCATCAATTAATTAGCATAACAACTCCTTATAAGAAAAATATGTTCACTGGGAATGTCATAAATCATCATTTGAATCGAAATAAAGCAATCATTATTATTATTTCTAAGACGATCTAATTTTATGTCAAAAACGATGCTTCCCTTTTGTGCGTCATATTTCACATAAATTTACATCATCGGTGATTTAATATTGTGTCGAATGTGTCATATAATTTTGCCTGAGAATTTATGGCTTCAAGCGTTTCTGTTTTCTGTAGTATAATTTTATGTCCAAAGTGATGCTTCAATTTTGTGCATCCAATTTGACATAAATTTACACCAAAAAATTAATAGTGTGTATACCTAACTATGTTTCATGCAAAAGAACTAGTGATGTAAAAAATTTCACCAAAGTTTCAGCCTTGACGTATGCTTAACATCCGTTTCTACCATTTTTAATTATAAATATCAAAATATTACAAGTTGTGTAGACGATAATTGCGAGAGCAACACACTCTCGTGTCGTGAGTGGTCGTCAGTTTGGTTACGATCTTCAGCGAGAGTGGATGCAAGTCTCCCGTTCAGCCAGTGCTGCACGCGGCTTAAGTTTGCACACAAGTGTTAATGAAATATAGCTAAATCCATAAATATGCGCATTTAGCCCGCTTGTTTCGGAAATTGGCTATTTTGACTTCTTTTATTATAAGAATTATTTTCACAAAAACTGTAAGAGATTTAATCAGAAAAATTGCTCTAACGTTTATAAAGCAGATGTCCACTTATGTACACATAGTTTTGTTACGGTTGTACCTGGTTACATGTTTTGTAGAGTTTATTTGTTAGTTATAGTAATTTTCTTTTTAAATACAATAATTGATTACCAAGTATCTTTCACGTATTATTTGTTAATATATATTATTACTTATTACTGAGATAGTCCTAGTATATAATTTAATGGAAAACGATATCCACCAATCATTGAATCAAAGTCGAACTTGATAAGAACGCTGCCTTGGAGTTACATTCTTGTTTAATGATAGTTGATCTTATCTTATAGCGTAACGGCCTGGATTGAGAATTTCCCGAGGTCGAGTTCGGGATGTATCTCCCGGGTCATGCGGAAAAGAGAAAGCTAGTTATGGGGCTGTAGGAGCAAAAACGAGCAACTAGATCGTGCTCTCAAAACCCGAATCTCCCCAAGGGTTCTCGTGGTTTGACGTAGTTCCGGGGAGATAGATCTGATAGCGCTTTCCCTGATCTGAGGGTTCACAGTCTTACATTTATCCTCAGTTTGCCCACGAGGTTGGTTGTGCGCGTTTTGTTCGGTTTCCGTTAGTAAGTTCTTGTAAAGTAAAGTGTTAGTTCTTTAAGATTTAATTATTCGTTCTAGTTTCGTTTAAGCTAGAAATAAGCCGTGTGTGTTAGGTTACCAATTTTGTGTGCCTCAGAAAATTAAGAGGTAAAGAAAGTGCTCAAAAATTATTACCGTGCTCTAGCTCTAACACAAACTCTCATAACATAGCGATCGCCAAAAACAGCAACAGGCCCCCTGTCACACACCGCACCCAGATACACCAGCCCGTTGGGCATACCTTCTTCGCTGGAAATCAAACCACCAGCTCGCCCGATTCGTCAACATATCGGCATCCGAAGAAGTTTGTGAGATTCTGGTGGCACTGGAAACTACATCCGGTGTAAGCAACCCCGACAACACCAGCATACATCCGGTCAAACCACTTTTTCCATCCACCACTCAGCGAATGAAATCTGAGTTGCGAACACCCAATCATCGTCGCCGTCGTCACCGAGCAACATCAGCAGCAGCAGACACAATCAAGTAGGTGCTTTCCTGTGGGGGTTCATTCATTAAGTATGACACCTTTCATATAAACTAAATTGATCGATCATAACCTTTTTAATCGGGACGGTTACAATAATCCGTTTCCCCGAAGTCAGGTTGCCGAGGCATTGTGGTCCACCATCACGTTTTTTATGACCGCCCCAACCTAGAAAAACTAAATATTCCCTGGGAAGAGCGAGGAAAACAAGAGCACGGAGAACTAGGGAGAGAAAAGGCACACGGCTAGGTATATAGTAGGGTAGCTAGAGTAATGATCATGTTAATCGTTATATGTTAATTTATTACTCTTAACTAAAATGTATCCCCTCACAATCTATATTCGCCCTTTGAATTACGTTTAATACACTAAATCCAAATCCTAGCCAGAATTTTTAAATTGAAGAGAAATTACTAGGGGATCATGCCCTATTATGCGCCACCTAAGCGAATCGCTGATTTTCTATGTATTCCACGAACAAATTGTGTTAAAAATTAGTGTAATCGTTGAAGAAAAGTGTTTTCTATAAATGCCCATGATTTTTTTTTACTCAAATTGCTATAGTTGCTTCAAAAACTTGATTTTTAAAAACCATATTCAAAGCCACAGAACAAAACTGTGTTGCAAATAGGGGAAAAGTTCATATAACGCCCCATGTGGCTAATACGTGCCACCTTTGTTTTGAAGAATCTGAAACATTTTAAGCCTGCAAAATATTACCAATTTGTTTTAAATGCTGTGATTGGTCATGGCAAGTATGAATTTTTCCTTAAACTGCCCCTGTGTCGTGATAATTTCACAATTTAGGTTTTTCATCATTTTGATCTAAATTTTAAAACACTTTCAATAAGGTGTCACCAAGCAGAGAAAAACGAATAAGACAATATTTTCTGACACATCGATAGAGGAGAACCTAAACTATGATTTTATGCTAAAATCATACTGAACCCGCAAAGGTATGCTTTTTATGGGTATGTTCTATCATGGCCCATGCGCTCGTTATAACGCGCCAATCGTAGTATGCTGAAAATAGCATTAAATTTTCAAAAAGGCCAATTTTCATTGAAAATGAACAAAAAGCCTAAAACCATATTTTGAGCGTTAATTCAGCCCAAAAAATCTACTTTTAATTTTTTTCAAAATTTTGATTAGTCCATTTTGATTTTGTTTTCAGTCAAAGTGTCTGTAAGTATTGGTGCGTTTTTGGTCTTCGGCTGCTTTCGGGTGTGTTCGGCTGCTAGGCGCATATTGAATACACAGCGGCGCGTATTTGCAACATAGTTTTGTTCTGTGGCTTTGAATATGGTTTTTAAAAATCATGTTTTTGAAGCAACTATAGCAATTTGAGTAATAAAATATCATAGGCATTTGTAGAAAACACTTTTCTTCAACGATTCCATTCATTTTCAACACAATTTGAAAGAGGAATACATAGAAAATCAGCGATTCGCTTAGGTGGCGCATAATAGGGCATGTTCCCCTACGCGCCGCTGTGTACTCAATACGCGCCTAGAAGCCGAACACACCCGGAAGCAGCCGAAGACCGAAAACACACCAATACTTACAGACACTTTTACTGAAAAAAAATCAAAATGGACTGATCAAAATTAAAAAAAAAGAAAAGTATTTTTTTTTGGGCTGAATTAACGCCCAAAATATGGTTTTAGACTTTTTGTTCATTTTCAATGAAAATTGGCCCTTTTGAAAAATTTACGCTATTTTCAGCCTACTACGATTGGCGCGTTATAACGAGCGCATGGGCCGTGATAGAACATAGGGGAAAAGTTCATATAACGCCCCATGTGGCTAATACGCGCCACCTTTGTTTTGAAGAATCTGAAACATTTGAAGCCCGCAAAATATTACCAATTTGTTCTAAATGCTGTGATTGGTCATGGCAAGTATGAATTTTTCCTTAAAATGCCCCTGTGTCGTGATAATTTCACAATTTAGGTTTTTCGTCATTTTGATCTAAATTTTAAAACACTTTCAATAAGGTGTCACCAAGCAGAGAAAAACGAATAAGACAATATTTTCTGACACATCGATAGAGGAGAATCTAAACTATGATTTTATGCTAAAAAATCTTACTGAACTCGCAAAGGAATGCTTTTTATGGGTGTGTTCTATCACGGCCCATGCGCTCGTTATAACGCGCCAATCGTAGTAGGCTGAAAATAGCATGAATTTTTCAAAAAGGCTAATTTTCATTGAAAATGAACAAAAAGTCTAAAACCATATTTTGAGCGTTAATTCAGCCCAAAAAATCTACTTTTCATTTTTTTTAAATTTTGATTAGTCCATTTTGATTTTCTTTTCAGTCAAAGTGTCTGTAAGTATTGGTGTGTTTTTGGTCTTCGGCTGCTTTCGGGTGTGTTCGGCAGCTAGGCGCATATTGAATACACAGCGGCGCGTATTTGCAACACAGTTTTGTTCTGTGGCTTTGAATATGGTTTTTAAAAATCAAGTTTTTGAAGCAACTATAGCAATTTGAGTAATAAAATATCATAGACATTTGTAGAAAACACTTTTCTTCAACGATTGCACCCATTTTCAACACAATTTGTACGTGGAATACATAGAAAATCAGCGATTCGCTTAGGTGGCGCATAATAGGGCATGTTCCCCTACTCATAAAAAGCATACCTTAGCGAGTTCAGTATGATTTTTTAGCATAAAATCATAGTTTAGATTCTCCTCTATCGATATGTCAGAAAATATTGTCTTATTCGTTTTTCTCTGCTTGGTGACACCTTATTGAAAGTGTTTTAAAATTTAGATCGAAGTGAAGAAAAACCTAAATTGTGGAATTATCACGACACAGGGACATTTTAAGGAAAAATTCATACTTGCCATGACCAATCACAGCATTTAAAACAAGTTGGTAATATTTTGCAGCCTTAAAATGTTCCAGATTCTTCAAAACAAGGGTGGCGCGTATTAGCCACATGGGGCGTTATATGAACGTTTCCCTTACTTCACTTTCGGTCGTTAGTCCATTCGTCAGCTCGCTCTGCGCGTGGCGCATTTGAATTCGAGTCCACCACGCTTCCAGGCTTGGGGAGTTATTCTAGGAATGAACGTTTGACTGTCCAATGATGAGTGTTTCGGGCATGGGTGCCATTGAAGAATCGTGAGTCCTAGGTCGGCTTGAGATGTTGTGGTCACATGTCTATGTTGGCAGACATTCGTCGAGTTAGGGGAAAGTCTGAGTTTGGTTGTTTCGAAATCCTCGTAGACTTAGCTGTTCTCTGCCTTCCCTTGATTTGGAGGAACGACTCGTTCAAAGGAGTCTCATCCGGGCAAAAACCAGCTGTGCGGTCTCCCTTCAGGAGTGGCGCTTATTAAGCCACACGGAAAATCAAACAGTCAGAGCAGCACCGACTACAGTTTTCAGACTCCTATCTATTGGAATATGGGAGAAAATGAGTGATTTCCTCAATATGCGCATATAGCCCGCCTCTCCCCTACATTAGAAATCTCAGCAGTAATTATTCAATTTCCGCAAGCCTACCGCATCGAACAAGCTTTGTTACCATTCAACTAAACTTAATGATAATCGAATTGAGCGTTTTTCACTTTCAGCAATGTTTGCTTGAAAATGAAAATGAAGATTGGATAATCTCATGAACCTGCAAAGAGCCTGAATGTATACTGAGCACCGATGTTGCCGATTCGTGAATCAGTATGCAGAGTGCTTTCGGGATTGAGCTTTCTGTTCATTATCAGATGAATGCAGATGGAAATGAACTGAGCGCACACTACAGTGAATTCAATTGAAAATTGAAAGCTGAAACTGATTATTTGCAAATCCTGGCAATGTTATACAAACCGTATGGAGCACATCTCTCACATTTCCCCTCAGATTTTCCCTTTTTTGGCAGATTTAAGCTTTTTTCTTCAGATTTGAGCTTGCATCTCCTATGCTCTCAAGGCAAACAAAGCTTAAATCTGAGGAAAAAAAAGCTTAAAAATGAGATTCACCAACACACAGTTAAAAGATGTTGGTCACACGATACATAGACAAATCCTGTATCGTTGCCGGGACCTGATTATTTGCAGCACTGTCGAGAACAATACACTCAGAAAAATACTATTATGTAGGCCATAAGATTCTCTTATGAAGTGGCGCCATAAGAAAAAACAATGAAATTCATAAGATTTTCTCATGATGGAATGAACTCAAAGAATGAACACCAGTTTCAATGAGGGGTTGTTGCTTTTCATAAGATATTCTTATGGGAAAAGAAATGTCGCATAAAATTAAAATAATTGAAGATTATTTTTCATTTTATTTTATTTTCTGCTTAATTCGTATGAAAAAACATTATGGCGACAATCAGCTGGTTTTAAACACCCGGTTCCAAAAAAAAGTTTTATTGCGGCTTGGACCTTCGACTTCGCGGTTTTTGCCGGCAACCAAGCTGAAAAGTAAACAAAGCATAAAATGTTCCTATTGAGTTTATAAATATTTTCAACTAAAAATAAATTTCAACTAAAAATTACCATTTAGATGTAAAAAAATACATCAAAGTATTTAATAAAGGTTGTAATGGTGAGTTCTTCTGACGACGACGAAATACATGACTGATGGAATGAATGTGTTCATCATTTTTTCACAATGACGTTTCTTCTATTTTTCATAAGAACTTCGTATGAGAATTAGAAGAATTTCATAAGACTCTTATGAAAAACAATTTTACACTCTAAAAAGCTGTTCATAAGAGGCATCTTATGAAAATTTTAATAAGAATTTGCCTGAGTGTAGATCAATGATTGCTGAGGGATGGCGATGATGATAAAGGCGGTTCAAATGTTTACATCATCACGCGGTTAAGCGAGACTACTTAAAATGGGTTCGTGGTAACACAACAGTGTTGCCAAATATTCTGGTTAAGAGTATCAAAGTACTTATTGAGAAATGAGTACTTTTCCAATTAAAAAGAGAATATGAGAAGTAGAATGTGACAAATAGCTATCGCTATTTTACCACTGAAACTTGCGTTATTACTGTGTTTTCAACATATACAACACAACAATTGAGAAACAATTTCAGATCTTGAATAACAAATTTAGATATAAAATTTTAGTTCATAATACGAGGTTATGTTGGTATTTGCAACTCGAAATCTAGCACTTCCATCTGTACAGTTGAGCCGTCAACAAGTACGCCGGAGCATCGTATCGTTGCTGTGTACCTGCAGGAACATTTTTACATTATTTATTTTTTGCTTACCTGTTTTTCAATCAGCACTTTTCAGTGCTAAAATTATTTTCATTTTCTTTTATTCATATTTTCTCTTTTCTTTCCAGCATGGGGAAGTCATCGGCCGGCTCACGGGCCGGTAGAAAACGGATTGCCGAACCCAATTCAGGTCCATCGCCCAAAAAAGTTGAAATTTCCAATTCATTCGATGTCCTTCATAACATCGGTGATGAGGAAATATTCATATTCAATTCTGATAAGAGTACTAAGAAACCTTCTTCTTCTTATACTCTTAAAAATGAAAAGGTTCCACCAATTACGGTCACGATTTCTGACTTCAATGCCTTTCGAAAAGAAATCGTCACTTCCGTCAAGGATGTGAAGATTTCTTTTCAGATCGGTCGAAGGGGAACTGCTCGTATTTTGGCGGAATCTTTTAATGATTTTCAAAAGGTTTTAAATTATTTGAATGATAAAAAAACACCAATTTTTTACGTACGGCACTAGAAGTGATCGTCCATTTAAAGTTGTACTTCGTGGTCTCACTGGCGATCAGACACCGGATGAGATCACAGCTGAATTAAATTCTTTGTTAGGTTTTTCTCCAATTCAAGTAATTCAAATGAGGAAAAGAACCAACACGAATAATACCAGTAGTGTTGGTTTTGCTCCTGAACTTTATTTGATCCATTTTAAAAAGGATCAGGTTAATAATTTGCAAATTCTTGAAAAGGCTCGTCTTATGTTTCATTGTCGAGTCAAATTCGAACCTTTTCGTAAATCTTCTACCAATTTTCTTCAAAATATTACGCAATGTCGTCGTTGTCAAGCTTTTTGTCATGGCACTAAAAATTGTAGAATGAATGCCAGATGCATGCCAGATGCATGCCAGATGCGGCTCATTCGATCATTAAAAATCTAAATGCCTTTTTGGTGGTGATAAGCCAAAAACAGAATTTTTTAAGTGTGCAAATTGCGCAGGTAATCATTCCTCGAATTCGCTAGACTGTCCCATCAGGGCAAAAATTATTGCTTCTAGGAAAAATCCCAAAGTTTCCAGAAAAGTTTCTTCTCCTCCTTCCTCTTTTTCGTCTTCACACGTCGGGCCGGCAAACAACCTGCCTGTTCGCGGTCAGCCTCGGCCTACATTGGAATCACGGCTGGGTAATACCCGAAGTGATTTTAATGTTACCTGGGCTGATTCTGCGCCACAGACTCGTTGTTTATCGTTCTCAGAGGTGGTTGAAAATGGGTTTCCCTCTTCAGGTTTAACTAATAAAAATGGGAAAAAACCAAGTCTCAACGTTCATGCGAAGGCTTGGGAAAATCCCCGAAATTCAAATACTTTTTCTTCTCCTTCCTTTTCTGATCCTAACAATTTTGTTGATTTGGGTGAGATTACTGAGGAAAAATTAAAATTTTTGCATCAAAATTTAATGGAAATGATGCAACTTATGTTGAAAGCAAATTCAATGTTTGAAGCTTTCCAAACTTCTTTTAATTATGCTAACAAAATTATTATGACTTTGCGATTCCCTCATGGATCCAAATAGATGTTTAAATATTATGAATTGGAACGCTAGATCTTTGCTGGCTAACCAAGATGAATTCTTTTTATTTTTGAAAACTCAAAACATACATATTGCTGCCATCACTGAAACTTTTTTAAAGCCAGACAATAACTTGAAAAGCAATGCTTTCTTTAAAATTTTACGAAATGATCGACTTGATCGACAAGGTGGGGGTGTAGCTATTGTCATCAATAGTCGTCTCAAATTTAGACTTCTTCCTTCTTTCAATACAAAAGTCTTAGAAACAATTGGGATTGAATTAGAAACTTCTATGGGGAAAATTATAATTGTTGCCGCATATTTGCCTTTCCAATGCAGCGGTGAACAGAAAAATTTTTTGAAGGGAGATTTACAAAAACTCACCAGAAATAAATCTAAATTTTTTATTATTGGTGACTTTAATGCAAAACACCGATCTTGGAATAATATTTCATCAAATTCAAATGGGAATATTTTGTTTAATGACTGCTCTGCAGGTTATTATACTGTTGAATATCCTAATGGGCATACTTGTTTTTCTTCAATTAGAAATCCCTCCACAATTGATTTGGTTCTAACGGATTTAGGCGAGCATTGTAGTCAATTAGTTACTCATGCGGACCTCGATTCAGACCACCTTCCAGTAACATTTTCTTTATCCCAAAGTCCCATTGAAAACCCTTTAAAATCAGCTTTTAACTTTCAAAAGGCTAACTGGGAGCGATATATGAATTTTATTGAACGTAATTTGAATGTAAACGTTCCACTTGATACAATAGAAGATATTGATTTGGCTGCAGAAAATTTGACAATTTCAATAGTCAATGCTAAAGCCGCTTCAATACCTAAAGTTAAACATAAATTTAATCAACCTTTTATTGATGATGATCTTCAGTTTTTGATACGACTGAAAAACATTCGTCGACGCCAATATCAACGTACTAGGGATCCTTATTTGAAATTTATTTATTGCGACCTTCAAAAAGAGATCAAACGTCGTTTAAATTTCATTCGTAATGAAAACTTTGCCAAAGCAGTAGAGGACATAAAACCCTACTCAAAGCCTTTTTGGAAATTAACTAAAATTCTGAAAAAGCCCCAGAAGCCAATTCCTACTTTGAAAGACGGGGATAAACTTCTTTTAACGAATGCAGAAAAAGCTCAAAAATTAGCCCAACAATTTGAGTCTGCTCATGATTTTAATTTAAACGTTGTAAGTCCAATTGATGCTCAAATTTCCCTTGAATTTGATGATATTCTTTCTAAACAAAATGTATTTGAAAGTTCTCATGAGACAAATATTGATGAACTTAAATTGATTTGCAAAAAATTTAAAAATATGAAAGCCCCAGGGGAAGATGGGATTTTCTATATTCTTATTAAAAAGTTGCCTGAAAGCACTTTAAATTTTTTAGTTAAAATCTTCAATAAATGTTTTCACTTGGCTTATTTTCCCAATAAATGGAAAAATGCCAAAGTAACTCCAATTTTAAAACCTGGAAAAAATGCTTCAGAGCCTTCGAGTTATCGACCAATTAGTTTGCTCCCTTCTTTAAGTAAACTATTTGAGAGAGTTATTTTGAATAGAATGATGATTCACATTAATCAGAAATCTATTTTCCCTGATGAACAATTTGGTTTTCGTCATGGACATTCTACTACACATCAACTTTTGAGTGTAACTAATATGATTAACGCTAGCAAATCTGAAGGATATTCAACTGGTGTTGCTCTTCTTGATATTGAAAAAGCTTTTGACAGTGTTTGGCACAAAGGTTTAGTAGCTAAATTAGCTCGATTTGATTTTCCTGTATATCTCACCAAAATTATTCAAAATTATTTGACTAGCCGAACCTTACAAGTAAGCTATCAAAATTCATGCTCTGAAAGGACATCCATTAGAGCTGGTGTCCCTCAGGGTAGTATACTTGCGCCAATCTTATACAATATTTTTACTTCTGATCTTCCTGATGTACCAGAAGGAAAAGGTAGAAGATTATTTGCTGATGACACTTTGCTTTCAGCCAAAGGTCGAAATTTACGGGTGGTACGCAGTAGATTGCAACAAAATTTAAATTCCTTTTTGAATTACTTGAAAATGTGGAAAATTTCTCCTGACGCTTCCAAAACTCAACTTATTTTATTTCCCCATAAGCCAAGAGCTCAATTTTTAAAACCTAATGAAAATCATTCCATAACTTTTAATGGGGTTTCATTAGAATGGTCTGATCACGTGAAGTACTTGGGACTTACACTTGATCGGAATCTTACTTTTAAAAATCACATTGAAGATATTCAATCTAAGTGTAATAAATATACTAAATCTCTTTATTCTCTCATCAACAGGAAATCCCGGCTGTGCCTGAAGAATAAGATGCTTATTTATAAGCTTATTTATAAGCATATGTTGTTCAACTCTTCTTTTTGAATGCATGTGAACAAATAGTTCGACGGTTTTTACTTACCTGTTTTGTGTGTTTTATGTTGAAAAAATAGTGGAAGTCCAATTCTTCTTGTTGAACAATCTGCTTTCAACTAGGAAGTTATCGAGTTCAAGTGATATCTGGAAGAAAAAACTTCTAAATCGAGTTCAAAGTTTCGACTAGTTTAAGGAAGTTTGTTTACTTAACTCACCTTTGTAAACAACCCCGTTTGATTTTTTCGACCGAGGCGACATCTGGTGGAAAAAATTGAAGCATAAACACTTTCGAAGCTTAATTTGTTACCTGTGTTGCACACCCGCCTGGCGCAATGGATCACAGCTGCTCGAATTGCCACGAGGCGATAACCGGCATCGAGCACATTGCCTGCAAAGGTGTTTGCAAAAAACGATTTCACACCGCTTGCACTGGTCTGCCGAAGAGTCTGGTCAGACAAATGGATGCGCTGTCCAAAAATCTTTTTTGGTACTGTGATGACTGTGCGGCAATGTTTTCGAACCCCAGTTTCCAATTGATGGCCTTCAATGCTCCGTCTGAAACAAATGGGCTAGTGCAGCTCACGAACGCGATCACTGAATTGCGTTCGGAAATTCAGCAAATTGCGCCGAAACCAACACGTACCGCCGTTTGGAACAAATCAACGCCCACGCCGACTCCTACGCCTGTCAGGCGTCCTTTGAAGCGTATACGGGTTCCGGACGCGGTGTCAACTGAACCCTGCCAATTGGGATCAAAACATGCATCAGCCGATATCGTTTCAATTCCACTGAGCGAAGACGAAAATCCAGACTTGTTCTGGGTTTATTTGTCGCGCATTAAGCCTGATGTCACGGAAGACGCTGTTAAAGCCATGGTGCAGGCCAACATTGGTGCGGAAGATGCCAACGTAGTTAAATTGGTTCCTAGAGGTAGCGATATCAGTTCATTCCGGTTCATTTCATTTAAAGTTGGCCTATCTCTGGATTTGAAACTGAAAGCGTTGAATCCGGAATCCTGGCCAAAAGGATTGTACTTCCGAGAATTTGTGGACTACAAGTCAAATCAGTTTCGAGATTCTAAACAACGATCAGCTGCCATTTAATCTCAATTTGACACCGGGACGCATCAAACATGCCAGCTCGGAAGTTCTCTTCTCTAGCCACCAACGACCGCTTGTTCCTGCTACAAGTCGTCCCGTTTTGCGGTCAGGTGGCTCAGGGGGAGGCTTCCAACTGCCATGCTCTGGCAAGTATTTTCCTGCGTTAAGCTTTTCTCCCAGTCACACACCTTTGCCTTCTAGCCCAGCATCACGTAAGCCGGATCAGTTTGATGCTCTAATCTTTACCGATGCCAACTTGATGCTACAACCCTCTGCTTATGCTGTTAATGCTCCTGATATTGACACCATTCATGCTGATTCCAACTGGACGTCGGGACGCACCACTGAAGGCAATTCGGAAGTTCTTTTCCTTGACCACCAACGACTGTTCGTTCCAGCTTCAAGTCGTCCCGTGTATCGGTCAGGTGGTTCAAGGGGAGACTTCCAATTGCCATGCCATGGCAAGTATTCCCCTCTTTTTCGCTTTTCTCCGAGTCACACACCTCTGCCTTCTAGACCCGTTTCGTGTGCATCGAATCGATTTTTTTCTGATGCCCAAATCAACGCAGACACCAACCTGATGCTACAGCCTGCTGCCATCAATGCACAACGAAACCACTCATCAAAACAGCATGCTGAACGTATGGCTTTTGGATCACCGGGACGCACCGCACTTAGCACAATGGACGCCCCCGAGCCCTTCGTCACAGTCGCGCAGTTTCCCGCCAGCGTCAACAGCCGTCCCGGCCCTGTGTTCGAAAAAGGCAACGGGGCTGTCCAGCCTGTGCAGGCAGGCAAGTACACTCCTTTACCCTCTCATCGCCCTTCGCCTTGCAGATTCGAGTTTGGCCTGACTGTTAGGCAAACTGAACTAACGCCGATTGAAACTTTTGTTCAATGTAATGATACGCCGGAAGGAAACATCATAATCTCTACTGGGTTGACTACACCGGGACGCAAGGAATCAGGCATTTTGGAGTCCCCTGAACCCATCGACTCAGTCGCGCTGATTCCAGCCATCGTCAGCAGTCGTCCCGGCCCTGAGATCGATTGCGGCGACGGGGTTCTCCAGCCTGCATCCGCAGGCAAGTACACACCTCCCAATTGTTCTTCTCCCGCTGCGTTCAGTGACTGCCTCTCAATTTGCAGCTCCCGTCCCGATGATCATCGCATGACATCTCGTCCTACAATTGGCGCATATAATTCATCTGATGCGCTGCGCCTGTACTATCAAAACGTGCGTGGTCTGAAATCAAAAACCTCTGAGTGCTTTGTTGCTACATCAGAACTCGGCTACGATATCTACTCATTCACCGAAACCTGGCTCGATTCTTCAGTGCCGTCTAGTCAGGTATTTTGCTCTGATTATAACGTATTTCGTTGCGACAGGAGTAGTGCCAATAGCCGCCGTAGCAGGGGTGGTGGAGTTCTTATAGCGGTATCAAACAAGCTCAGTGCATCAATGGTTACTTTTCCTAATATCGATTGCATCGAAACCTTGTGGGTTAAAGTGTCTCATGAAAACAGCTCATTCTTGATCGGAACGGCATATGTGCCACCGGAAAAAAGTCACGATTGTTCAATCGTAGATTTGCATGTTGAGGCGTTATCAGCTGCTAGGCTGCAACATACTGCATGCAACGTTATTTTTCTTGGTGACTTTAACCAACCGCAATTATTTTGGATTCCCGGCCAGAGCATCAGCATGGTGTTAGATTCTGCTTCAGTAATAAATACAGCTAGTGCTTCACTCTTGGATGGAACGACATTGAATGGAATGAGTCAACGAAATGAGATACGAAATTTTCAAAATCGGACGCTCGATTTGGTTTTCTCGGATGAATCTATTTTGATCAGCCCCATAATCGAGGCCAACGACGTCGTTGTCTCTAAAGACGTGTACCACCCTCCGTTGGAATTTGAAATTTCATTTCCGAGTCCTATCGTTTTTGTCGAGGATTTCGATGTGTCAGCTCGTGACTTTAACCGTGCGGATTTTGACACCATGAACCGTGTTCTGTCTGAAGTTGACTGGTCGGACATACAAAGTTGTACTGACGTAGATGTGGCTGTTAGTACATTTGGCGCAATTTTGGATGGCGTTTTCGATGAGTCCGTACCCCTGGTGCGACCTCCTCTTCGACCCCCTTGGTCTGATTCTCACCTGAAGCGGTTGAAACAGACGCGTTCGAAATTGCTACGGAAGTTTAGTAACTCCAGGTGCCCATTCGTGAAAATCAAATTGAACGCTGCTACTAATCGGTACCGGATATACAATCGACTTTGCTATCGCCGTTATGTGGATCGTACCCAGAGTGAGCTTCGTCGCAATCCAAAAAAGTTCTGGAAATTTGTGGACTCGAAACGGAAAGAGTCCGGGCTTCCAGCTATACTTCAATTAAACAACCGTATTGCTATGTCACCTTCTGAAAAATGCCATCTTTTTGCGGCGCACTTCGCCAGTGTTTTTTCAGACGCATCGCCAAATGCCGAGCAATTAAACTCCGCCTTATCACGATTACCCATCGACGTGTTGGATCTGGATGTTTTCACCGTTAGCGAGGAAATGGTTTTAGAGGCCATAATTAATTTGAAGAACTCCACTTCAGCCGGGCAGGATGGAATACCGGCGTGTGTATTGAAAAAGTGTCGCACTTTACTGGTGGAACCTCTTACGCGTATTTTTAATCAGTCTTTAGAGCAGCAAAAATTTCCAACCATCTGGAAAAAATCGTTTATGAGCCCAGTGCACAAAAAAGGTGACAAACAAGATGTTGTTAACTACCGAGGTGTCACATCGCTAGCTGCCTGTTCGAAGGTATTTGAGAGGATTGTCAACGATGTCATGTTTTCGGCCTGCCGGAACTGGATTTCTGAGAACCAGCATGGATTTTTTCCTAAACGTTCGGTAACTTCAAACCTGATGCTTTTTACATCCTTATGCATATCAAACATGGATGGCGGCAAGCAAATTGACGCGATTTATACCGATATTTCTGCGGCATTTGATTCTGTAAACCATGACATTCTACTGAAAAAATTGGTTAGATTGGGATTTTCCGAACGATTGTGTGCGTGGATCAGAAGCTACCTAACGGATCGGCGATTGGCTGTAAAAATAGGTTCTGCTGAATCCTCGGACTTTATTCCGAAGTCTGGGGTACCCCAAGGCAGCAATCTGGGTCCTTTATTGTTTACGCTCTTTTGTAACGACATCAACTTGGTGCTGATTGGATGTGGAGTTCTCCTGTACGCGGACGACCTGAAAATATTTTTAGTCATAAACAGCCAAGCTGATTGTTATGAATTGCAACGCTTCTTGGACGCAGCCGTGAATTGGTGCCGTAATAACTTACTTGTTTTGAGCGTTGCGAAGTGCTGTATTATCACGTTTGGGCGTAGGAAAAATCTTTTCATGCATAATTACGATATTCTGGGCGAGCAGTTGCAACGTGTTGAGGAGATAAAGGATCTTGGCGTTTTGTTGGACAGTCATATGACTTTTAAGCGTCATTACTCTGTGGTACTCGAAAAGGCAAACCGAATGCTGGGATTTATTATACGTTTGAGCAAAGAATTTACTAATCCAGTGTGCTTGCGAGTTCTGTATTGCTGCCTGGTGCGATCGATTTTGGAATCTGCGAACCTAGTATGGTGGCCTTTTGAAGCTTCATGGAAAGCGCGTTTTGAAGCCATCCAACGTAGGTTCGTGCGTTACGCTCTTCGTGAGCTACCTTGGGAGAATCCTTTGAATTTACCGCCATACGCTCATCGTTGTGCCCTGCTTGGACTTCATACGCTGTCGGATCGTCGTTCCATCGGTCAATCGCTGTTTGTGGCTAAGATACTTCGTAACGAAATTGACTGCTCCTGGCTACTTTCTCGCTGTAATATTTATGCTCCAGAAAGAACCTTGCGTAATAGAAACTGGCTCTCTCTGGAACCCAGAAACACGAGCTATGGCAGCAACGACCCTCTTCGTTCCGCAAAAATGTGCTTTTTGCGTTATTATAATGTTTTCGACTTCAATGTTTCTACTCCAACTTTCAAACGTCGTATTGAATCTTATTTAAGTGACCAATTAAGAAATTAAGAAAAGTATCATGTAATGTGCTAATAATATTAAGTAGATCATTAAGACACCTATGTCAGATGATTTTAATTCAAATAAACAAATAAACAAATAAACAAATAAGCAAGTTTTCCGACCAGCGATAATGTATGCAGTTCCGATTTGGTCTAGCTGCTGCGCGACGAGGAAGAAGGCCATCCAGAGGATTCAGAACAAGGTTCTGAAAATGATTTTGCGGCTTCCACCTTGGCACAGCACCGAAGATCTTCATCGGATTGCGGGCATTGAATCGATCGAAGAGATGGCCAACAAAATCATCTCCAACTTCAGAGGCAAATCGATGCAGTCTTCCATCGCAGAGATTCGTTCTCTCTATAATTAGTTTTAATATAGGATAGTCTTAGTTTTAAGTAGTAAGTTTAAAATATTTTTTGACATTACAGGATGTTCTCCTACATAAAAATACTTGATTGCACTCAGCAAAATTAATGCAAATAAATAAATTATAGTGATTAATAAACTATAGGGCTCTGGGCAGTTCATCATTGAACTGAACACCTAATTTAATGTAATAATGTAATATAAATGTAATGATGAATTGGTACAAATAAAGACATATTTAAAAAAAAATATTTAAAAAAAAACTCGAAATCTAGCTTCAGCTCTCATTTTAAAGTGCTTGCTCCTTAATAATGTTGAAATTTGATTTAAAATTATGCTTTCAAAGAGGCTAAATTTAAATTATTCAATAAACCTCATTTATTTTTGGAAGTTGTAGCAAAACACATTGGGTCAGCTAGTATAATAATAGTCTAAACTTTTTCGAATAAGTTATTTAAACTACAATCAATTCATCATAACTGTAAGGAGCTAGCTAGAATTTCCTAAGGTTCTTTGTATTTATCAGTAACATACATATTTGATTTTTATTGCCAAATGTTAAATAAACAATCGTTTAGAATTTTGTGCTTCAAACAAGAATAGACACCCCGAAAAGGTCTTTTTCTGTCTTCGTGCTACTCACCAGCTGCCCGTGCTTCCTTGCAGGCATCGTACATGTCCTGCTTGATTTCTGGATTGTCATCCGCAATTGTTTCGCCCACCGTCACGAATCTTTCCACTGCGAGATTGACGGCCTGGCCCACCCTCCCGATTGCTCGCATCGTCCTTTCGACCAGATTCGGTCCTGCCGAAGCCACCGAAGTGACCACCCCCATGGCCGATTGGCCCCCCATGGCCACTACCGCCTGTTGCTGCTGCTGTTGTTGTTGTTGCTGCTGCTGCTGCTCGGAACGATGCTGCACCAAATTGGAAATCTGAAATGACGAGAGGTGGAAAAACGGATAAAAAATTTGTTAATATAAGAATAAAGACAAATTAAAGCTTGAGAAACTGAAGTGTTTCCTTCAATTCACATAGAATTTCAATTTTTAAGTAAAAAAAACAATCATGTGCTCACAAATGAACATGATACAGCTTCTAAGGTTGATCCAAAATGTTTCTTGTAACAACGTTGTTCTAAACAGTAAAAAAAAACAAACGATACATGACTATGAAATTGGATCAGAAAGTTATTATCGGATGAACCTTTTTTTTTTTGCTCGACCCTGATGTTGGTTGCCAATACACTTTTTTTTTGGAATACCTACATTTATCTTGTGCCAAAATTTTGGGGTAGGAGTATCTGAGCGAAACAGCAAGTGGATAATCCCAGTGATGATGAAGCAAAACAAGTTCCCTACCAATCCCTGAGATGATTGCAAATCTTTCGGCACTAGAACACAAGCATGTTTGTTCCATTTTCAGGTACCAGCATCCAGACTAGCTTATCTTTAACCGGGACAAAATTTAAAATGAGTACGAAAAAAAAAATCGATCCAACACCCACGAAGAAAACGCAAAATGCCGGCACATTTATTTTGGGTGCCAGCAAAATGTTGGAACAGATACCGGGTTTTCGGTATCTGCCGATACTATCTGGAAATTAGTTTCAGTTTTATCGGAACAGCCGGTTGGGTTTCGTTTTCCAAACGAAGGATTCAGAGCAACTAATGATTTTGGTTCGCCATTCTGAACAAATATATGCGCATATTTGCAAAGTTGGTTACGGTTTTGGGATATGCGATATACAAATGTTTCTTTTTTTCGGAGTCAACAAAAACTTAAGCCCTTGCCACCAACACAAGATTGAAAGATAAGTACAAATTAACTAATTTTTAAGATAACTCATCTGTGATTATCATATGAACCCTAGACCCAAAAAAATGTAGATGGATAAAAATAAAACTGGAGTTAATGAGAAGCACTAATAAGCCCCAGTTTCATTTTAAGCTGGAATATAGAAAGCTTAGTTATTTTAGAAATGCAACATTTTCTTTTGCTGATAGCTCATTTACTAGTAATCGGAAATTCAAAATTTTTACAGCATTTTGTTGTTGTGTTTTTGAGATGCAAGAGAAAAAGAAAAAAAAAATTGAACAGTTGTTGCCTCGTTATGAGTCATGCAAACCTAACCCAAAACAACAAATTTTTGCTTGTTCCAGAGCTCGTAAGCTGTATAGTCGGTACCGAGTCTATGAGACAGATGATTTCTGATGGACAACTAAACTTATGAAAAACCCTAAATCGAACAAATTTCATCGTTTGAATCACATAAGATGTCTGCTCGTGCTTACAGTTTCAAGTATGTATTTGCTGATTCTTTTGTATAAAATCGGTCCCATTTCTAAAAGATCTAAGCTTTACCTATAGTATTTTATAAGAAAATGTCAGTATGGTGCATTTGTAGTTATTTCTTTATACTTTTCATTGATTTTTTTTTTTAAATTATGACCTTTTAATCTGGCCAAACTTGCCAAAAAATATTAATTTCGTTGCCTCAGAAATCCTTGATCCATGTGTTTTTCAATCTATTAGAAAATGAATGCCATTTGCAGTATTGGACAAAATAAAGTACGTACTTGCTATCAAAATTATCAAATCCATGTGTCACATAAAGAATATCAACGTGAAACATTCTGATAAATTATAGTATTTTTGATAAACTGTCGAATGGTGAAAAAAATTATTCAGAAAATTGCAAATTTTCCTTACACTTGAGCACTAGTTGTAGAAGAAGTAAGCTTTCGTTCCCTTTTTTTATAAGCCAGCAAAGATTCAATTCCCTGCAAAAGCCCCCGAAAGTAAGAGCTTTTTTTTTTGGTTATCCTTTGATGGGTGTTGATGGAATCCGACAAGATAATGAAAAAGCAAATAACCTCAGATATTCGTAAACCTCAAGTTTTAAACTGTCAGGAAGAATTGTTTCAAAACAAAATAGTTTGAAAATACGTTTAAAATGAACCCGTAGCATGAATTATAAACCAATGACAAAACACCGTAGTGGTTCGGAATGATAGAGAGAGCGAGCAGAAATCTGCAATAAAAAAAATTGAGACGACAAGAGAAGAAAAAACGGGCAGTAAGCTTCACTGATGCACAGAAATTCACGTAGAACGGAAGATTGTAAGTAGAAGAATGGCAAAACACAGAATCTAGAAATGCTCAAATCAATAAAATTTAAAGAATTCCCTGAGGAAAATGCCAATCAACATTGAAACTTAGAATCAATCAAAACATTGTTTTAAGAAAATAAAGACTGATGCGCCTAAACGCAATTACAATACAATTCACCTCAAAGATTTTTAAGCTGTGGTATTCTATAGAGTAACCGATGTTTCAGTTATAAATATTATCACCGTGTTGTAGAGATGAGATGAAGGATACGCAGAAAATAAATCAAATTCAACAAAAATAAAAATCAATAATAGATGTATTCGGCAACACTGAATATATGTAAATAAAAATTTCTAATTCGGCATCCGGTAGAAAGACGGATTGGGTTAGGATGCGCAGATTTTGAAGGCTGATGCTACGGATTTTTTTGTTGTGATCAAGCCTTTCCAGTGGAAAAACACGGATTGGTTCAGGAATAGCAGATTTTGAAGCTGATGCTGCTGGTTGATTGGTGTGTTTAAGCCTTTTTCATTGAAAAAAGACGAGTTGGCTTGGTAAGCGCAGATTTTGAAGGCTGCTGCTACGAAATTTTTGTTGTGATCAAGACTTTCCAGAGGAAAAAGACGGATTGGCTCAGGAAGCGCAAATTTTAAAGACTGATGCTACTGACTATTTATTTTGATTAGACCTTCCGGTGGATAAAAAGCAGAGTTAGCTTGGGAAGCGCAGATTTTTTAGCCTCCTGCTGCTGAATTTTTGCTGGAATTTGGCCTTCCAGTGGGAAAAGACGGATTAGTTTGAGAAGTTCAGATCTTCAGGCTGCTGTTGTTGGTTGTTTGTTTTGATTTGCCTATCCGGTGGATAAAAACGGAGTTAGCTAAGGAAGCGCAGATTTTTAGGACTGCTGCTGCTGATTGTATTTTTGGGTTTGGCCTTTCGGTGGAAAAATACGGTTTGGCTAAGGAAGCGCAGATTTTTAGGGCTGACGCTGCTGATTGTTTTTTGGGATTTTGCCTTTGCAGTGAAAAAGATGAACCACAGCCTTACAAATCTACGCTTAAGAAGCGCAGATTTGTAAGACTGTGGCTGCTGATTGTTTGTTTATATTTGGCCTTTCTGTGGAAAAAGACGAATTGGCTTTGGAAGCGTAGATTTTGAAAGCTGATGCTGTTGATTGTTTATTGTGATTCAGCCTTTCCAGTGAAAAAAAAAAAACGGGTTGGCTTAGCACAGATTATTCAGACTGCTGCTGCTGATTGTTTGTTTTTAATGTGGGTTCCGGTGGAAAAAGACAGAATTGGCTAAGGAAGCTCAGATTTCAAGCCTGCTGCTGCTTATTCTTTCCATTTGGACTTACGCTGGATAATAACGGAGAAAGCTTAGGGATCGCAGTTTTTGAAGGCTTATGCTGCTGATTGTGTGTTGCGATTTAGCCTTTTCAGTGGAAAAAGACAGATTGGCTTAGGACGCGTGGATTTTTAAGACTGCTACTGCTGATTGTTTGTTTTGATTTTTCCTTCCGATGGAAAAAGATGAATTGGCTTAGGAAGTGCAGATTTTTAAGATTGCTTCTGCTTATAATTTGTTTTTATTTGGCCCTCCGTTGGAAAAGATGGATTTTCTTAAAAAGCACAGATTTTGGAGGCCGATATTGCTTTGTTTGTTTCGATAAGACCTTCCGGAAAAGACGGATTGGCTTAAAAGCACAGATTTTGAAAGCTGATGCTGCTGATTGTGTGTTGTGATTTAGCCTCTTCAGTGGAAAAAAAAAACAGATTGGCTAAGGAAGTGCAGATTTTTAAGACTGCTGCTGCTAATGGTTTGTTTTGATTTTTCCTTCCGATAGAAAAAGATGGATTGGCTTAGGAAGCACAGACTTTTAAGATTGCTTCTGCTTATAATTTGTTTTTATTTGGCCTTCCGGTTGAAAAAGATGGATTGGCTTAGAAAGCGAAGATTTATAAGATTGCTTCTAATTTGTTTTTATTTGGCCTTCCGGTGGAAAAAGATAGATTGGCTTAGGAAGCGCAGATTTTTAAGACTGCTGCTGCTGCTGATTGTTTGTTTTGATTTGGTCTTCTGGTGGATAAATCGGAGCTAGCTTAGGAATCGCAGATTTCTAAAACTACTGCGGTTGATTGTTTGTTTTGATTTGGCCTTTCGATGGAAAAATACAGATTGGCTTAAGAAGCGTAGTTTTTTTCAAACTGCTACTGCTGATTGTTTCTTTTTTATTTGGCGCTCCGGTGGGAAAAGATGGATTGGCTTAGAAAGTGAAGTTTTTTAAGATTGCTTCTGCTTATAATTTGATTTTATTTGGCCTTCCGGTGGAAAAAGATAGATCGGCTTAGGAAGCGCATATTTTTAAAGCTGCTGCTGCTGATTGCTTGTTTTGATTTGGCCTTCCGGTGGATTAAACGGAGCTAGCTTAGGAATTGCAGATTTCTTAAACTGCTGCTGCTGATTGTTTTTTTTTATTTGGCCCTCCGGAGGATTTTAGGCCATTTTTTTTGCTGATTTTTTGTTATGTAGAATTGTAAAATTGATATATTATATCAATTTTTCAAAAACCCTTTAAAAGGGTATTTAAAAAAAAGGTTGTAGAGAAAGACACAAGTCCGTAGATCAAAGTTTCTTTTGATAATAGAGATAAGAGAGGAGAATGCAGAAAATAAATCAAATTCAATAAAATTAAAATTTAATAAAAGTTAAACTTGTCAATCAGCTGTATGATAAAATTTAAGCATATTCTGTAATTTGTAGTATTGGACCTGAATGTCAAAAAAAGGTCCTTAAATAAATAAAAAAATAAAAAAACTTGTCAACCCTTAAGAAATATAAAATAAAATAAATTTCTATGACAACGTTTGTTATTTTTGCAACACTAGGCAAAACAAACAAAAAAAAATCAGTCATTGATCTATTTTTGTAAGCGAAAGACGTGTCTAGGTGAATCTCTGAATTGAGATTCGTAGGAATCATAACATCGCGATACGTGACACACAGGGAAAATTATGGAAAAGGTAAGCGAAAACTTTTGTGTATTGTACTTTTAAAATACATCATCGCGATGCATAAATGACGTTTATTTTTTTCAATTTTTCATTGGAATTTTATTAATGATGGGAAAGTATGAGTTTTTATATTTATTCTTAAACTTGATTTTTTAAGGCGTTAAACATGATAAGTTGTCCTCAAACATAAAAGAAATTAAGTTGTGAATTGATGGTAAATATAGTATTTCATCAATTTGAATTTAGATTTATGGATATAGACTTAAATAACAGTAAAAAAGAATAGAAAAAACCTAAGTATGTAGTAATAATTATATCAACAATTCACTTGATCATTGCAAAAATTAAGTTCAGATGATCGATAGTAAATTTATTCACCTTCAATATGCAAAACAAAAGAGGTTCCATATTAATATTACGCAGTCCGAGATATTTGAATCTTTGTACAAGGCCTTTTTTTTATTTTTCCAAAATTTTATTGTTGAGGAATAACTTAAAAATTGTTCTACTGAGATTTTTTTTTGGATTTCATTTTCGGATTCAGTGCCCGATTGTTCATTTAAAATATAGGTGGGTCAATAAGGTTCACGACTTTTTTTTTAAATTCTGTAAACAAGTGTAATTGTTTTTCTTGGACTCTTTAAAAAAACAATTATGTCACTAACATGTAGAAGTATTTGGCAGGAGAAAATTTTGACTTTCAGACCAAATGTTTTCCAAGATTTCAAGCAAGTTTGAATGTCATTATAGCAAATTATATCTGTGATTTCTATTCATTTATGATAATGTTTGTTATTTCTTTTTTAAACTAAGCTTCCCAAATTAATATTAAACCCGGTCATCGCATACCAACTTCTTTCATGACAAATCCAGAGTAGTGAACCATTTCCTTCAGCAGAATTACTGTTGTTCTTCCCATCTTGGAAAACCACTGTTCTGTATAGATCTATTCTTATCACGGAACTTCATCGTACTCGGATTCCCCCCACTTCCAACTGCCCAACCCACCCGGAAGTACTTTTATTCCCCCGTTGTGGCTTTCGAGAAGAGCCAATCTGAATAAAATTTTCTGCTGATGGCAGCCAACACAGAATTGGTGCTTAACAGATACTGGTAAACTTTCCGCTCACTGCCACCCACCAAACCAACTGATTGTTTTCTCCAAGTTTTTTCTTTGCTGTTGTTTTTGGGGCCAGAGAGTTTCTTCGGTTTACCGGGAGAGCCAATAATAGCTTATTTATTTGATTATTTATTTAACCACCATGCTCTGTAATGGAGGAATCTCGGGTTGTTTTATCGTAACGAGCTGGATTAAATTGATTTTGAATTGTTTAGAGGGAATGCAATATGTGGTAGATTCAATATTATTGTAGATGATGATATTTAATGAAACAAACTATCTGGATACTATTCTGAGAACTAGTAAATGATTCATACAAAACTACTCAACTGTTAGTTAGTTTTGTAGAATCCAAACTTTTTTTTTGCAAACATACGTCAACGTTTGCACTCAGGGTATTGTTACCTACTTTCGTATTATGGCTCTCAGTAATGAGCTTTTACTTTATCCGCTACTTCCATTCATTATCACCCTTTATCTTTCCTTTTGTGTCATCGCGGAAACGACCTTCATTATGAAACATTCATCTTTTTGTATGTGTTTGAATGATTTTTTTAGAACAGAGAGTATAAGGCGTTCGCTGGAATTTTTTTTTTGCAGTATATCTTAGTGATGATTAATTTTAATTGTTTTAATCTTTACTTTAATATTATTCTTTATATCTCTCGGCTAGCCAATTACTACAATCGAAGCTTCTTTCAATTTGAACAAAAAGTAGCACTAACTAGCGCTTCAAACAAAGAAACAGACGGAATCGACAGAAAACCAACAAAGAGATTAAACTAATTAGTTTCATAAGAGGATAATCCGTTCCAACCTTGGCGACGAGTTAACGAAGTCACATTTTTTGTTCTTGGATATGTGTGGAAGAAATCAATATTAATCCCGGGGACGGAAGAATAGCGTAACTGCAACAGTAAGTAATTTAAATTCTTTCTAACTAGGTAGTGTTAATTAGTCATGGATGAGCTGTAGGTTTTTCGTTCTTAGAATTGTTGAAAAATTCAACATGATTTTTAAGGTAACTGACTCCGGACAATTCAATGTTTTCTGGTATAACAAGTATGAACATTAAGTGATTTCATAATAATCAATTAATAATTCACCCACAAAAACTACAAAATGATGTTGTACAGGTAAATAATAAGAACAGCACTCAAATCCAGACAGCAGTACATCAACAAGCTGGAAATCTGCAAATTTGCTATTTACTAACAATTCATCGCGAACTTGTTAGTGATTTGCTTTTAGAGATTCAGCAGGATGATGTTGTTGTTGTGTGTTTATTTTAAGACGGTTTTTAGCCTTCAACTTTTACCCTCAGCAGGATGATTACAATGAATCCTGATAATAGAATTTTAATATTCGGTTGGTTGTACAACAATAGTACTTATAGGATAACTTACTTGAAGGAATATAAATTAGTTTTAAGGTTAGGATGGGAAGTGAGGATAATGAGATTTCTGGATAGCGGAATGATGTTTCTTAAGCCTACACCCAAAATTCAGCCTTTACTCCAATCATGAATTCTCAATATTTCAACGTTACTGGCATAACATTTGAGCGCCAGCGGTGATGGTTTGAAACAGCCGGCATTAACGTCCCAGAGAAACCGCAATCCGTATTATTGAAGGAAACAAAATGAATCTTTTTAATGTTGCTCCCTATCGCATCACGATATAAAGGAGGATGGAAACAATTGATCAGCTCGGTCAATGCTGTATGTGCGAATATAAGGCGGCATAAAAAAACTACAACAAAAATAACCCTACGGCCGTTTGAAGAAATGGCTGACAAAACAATATATTTTATCAATGCATTTTGAAGGCAATACGCTTTGAACACAAGGCATGCAAGAATTTTATGAATAGACCAACTCAAAAAAAATTTAAAAAATCACACAAGGTTTTGATACCTTTTGATGTAATATTTTGACTTTTAAAAAATATGCTTTTAACAAAACAATGGGTGGTTTTTGTTTCTTATTCAAATGAAGTTAAACAAATTCAAGCTTTTATAATGGCTTCATAATTATTGGGAAGTGGAATAAGAGAGTGTTTTTATATGCCCCCATCATGTTTGTAAAATGCCACTATCTTAAAATAACAGGTTAAATAGAATAAATATATACTTTTTATAACTAAAACTTCGAATTTAAGCACTAATTAACACCATTAGAGAGAATTGAAGATCTCAAAACAGATTTGATAAAGTTTTTCATATGGGTGAAATGCCTCCATAATATGGCAACCCCAACTTTTGTTTTATTCTATAAAAAAATAAAAGAAAAAGATTTTTTAAAAACTTCAACTTTGTAGTATGAAAGTTATCAGTTTCTAACATATCCAATGAAATTTTTCGGAGGTATTGCCCCACAAATCAGTAATTTTGCTTAAAACATAAATAGGCGCATTTAGCCCGCACGTTTTGAGGTTAGGCTATTTTGACAACAGTAATTATAAAATCGATTTCTCAAAAACTGAAGGAGATTTCAACATAAAAGTTACTCCAATGTATAGAAAACGGATGTCTGCTCATGTGTATATTGTGTTTGTACACATATTCGATGATGTATTTGAATAAACCAGCATTCTGCTTAATAGGCGCATATATCCCGCATCTCCCCTAACCCTTGTTCTTTATCTGGCTTCGAAAGTATACTGGTTAAGTTGTCGGATGGGTAAGATGAAGGTTAGTGCGCTGGTTAAAAAAGTGAATTCATCGGACATTAGAAACACTAGAATTCTTGTACAGAACGCTAGTCGAGATAAAAGTTTGACACGATTTGTGTGCCAGCGTAAACAAACAGTAGTTTTCATTCAATGCAACAAATACTTAAAAAAAATACATTAAACATTATAAAAAAATTTGTTTAATCTTAAATTAAAATATGGAACTTATTAGATAGAGGCTTCAAACTGCTGCTTGCACTTAATAGGGAAATATTTTATATTTCTTCATTATATTAAATAAGATTGATAAATGGAAAACACGGCCAAATCCGGGCTATTTTATTTCAAAACCTGGCAAAATCTGGGCATTCGAACCAAAAAAAACGAGAAATATCTGGGAATTATTTAAGAAAAAATAGAGAAAAAAACACTTGAAACTTTTTTTTCCATCTAATTAATCAGCAGATTTCAAATCGCATTTAAGACATCCAAAAAACCAGTCATGATTATTTTGATAACACTCACTTTGCGAATAAGTTGAAAATATCCTGGCATTTTTCGACGAAATACAAATATCCAGGCATCTTTCCCTAGTTTTAAAATGAGCAATTGAAAAAGCCCATATAAGCTGCTTTTAAGATATTGACGTTGTTATACATTGGATTGAGATAAAAATTTGGTCAAGATCAAGTGGTCCACAAAAGGGGTCGTTCAAATTAGTTTTTTACTATTTTTGCAATACTGTCGTGATTATGCATCGGAATGAGATGAAAATTTGCACATGGGAGCTTTGCAGGACGATGCGGCAATTGAATTTAAGGTAAACAATTTCAGGTCAAGGTTTGAAAGAAAAGGATATAAAAAATAACTGATCACTGTCTGTTATTGATTCTGATTTTCATCGAATTAAAAAAACATCGCAAATGAGAGCATTTGATACTTAAATAGTCAAAAGCTTTAGCTGAAACCATCAATACAGAAATTCCATTTTTATTTGCATATTCAATATCGTTAAGTACTTTCATCAGACGATTGAAATTTATATAGGATTTTATTTCGATCTTAATATTCTGTAAGATGACATTTGATTGTTTTTTCGGAATATTTTTTCAAACTGAATTCAGCATAGGGGAGAGTGGGGTATCGTTGGCCATGGGGAAATGTGAGGTTTTTTTTCTTTTTATCTTTTATAATAAAGACGTCATGAAGCAAAGAAAAAAAGTGGCCCATGAAACCCCACTCTCCCCTACATATTCGTCTCAAGTTTTATAGGTCATGAGAAAAGTCAAGGACTGGAAAAGTTGAATGTTTCATTCAATATTGATGTACAGATGCATCGCACTCATTATTCAAACGCTAACTTATTTTCACGAATTATGGTTTTCAATTGTAGATTTTATTACATTTTTTAAATCAATAATGTGCAAAGTGCTTGGTTAATACAAAGAAAACATATGATAATTCTAAAATTTGCATAATATATTAGAAGTTTTTAAAAAATTTTGACAACCTGGATCATGACTAATTATAATGAATATGATGATGGATGTTTGATGAAGAAAAGCTCGTAAGACACATCAGCATTTTTTCAATTGAAAATGTTGGCTGCACTTTAGACACTGATCACGTTACGTGATTATTACAGCAATTATTCATCGCATCATCATGAATCCAATATTTTTAGGGAAAACACCAGAGTTACCGGTTTTATCGGTTTTCTCATTTGCAAATAACAAAATGCGGATTCTTAAAAAAAACTTTAAAAGAATTCAAAACAGTAGTGAAGAGTTTTATAGAAATAGTTGATATGATAAATTAATATTATTTGTTTTGCTAATACCTTAATGAAAAAAAAAAACAATTATATTTACAATTTAATTTGATTTTTTTTAAAGATCTCATTAAAATAAAAACACAGAAAATGTCACAGATTATTTTCTGAACAAAAAAATATGAATTCTGTGTTAAGAACAAATTACTAAACCAACAAACTATACTAAACAAAGAAAAAATGAAGTCAGAACTAAATACCATTTTTAAAGGCTTGAAGCCTGTTCAAAAGTTCCTTTGAAATATAAAAATTTAAGAGCTTAAGACTGTCACTTTGATTGGACATTTTGAAAGAAAAAAACACACAATTTTGTATGATGGTATTGCTTCAACATGAGTAACCTCATAAACTCCATATCTCAAAAACTAGAGGTGATAGATAATATCTGACAAAAGATTCGATTTCCAGATGCCAAAATCTTCAAAATGTAGAAGAAAAACATAAGCACTGAATGAGTTATCAATTAAATTCTATGAAAAAGTTCATTTGTTGGAAAGACGTTTTTAATGAGAAAAAATTCATCTTAATATTTCGATTTTATTTTAACACAAAGAAAACGAACGATAGTTTATCTTTTTATAATTTTAGATTTTTTTAAATAAGTTTGTTTTGTTTATCGTTTAATTTTTAATTGTTTTTATTCATTTTTTTTAATTAATTGATCGACATATCTAAACTAATCCATCAAAAGTATAATTCAAAATTGCATCTTAACCTTCCAAAGATGTTAGAAAAATATCCCTTTCGAGGGACTTCTAGTTTGTTGTTATTCCCGTGGTCGCAAATGTTGACCACTTTTGATGATATAAGATTCACTGTGTGGGTATTTTATTCTAGTTCCTAAATATTCCAGGTTGTCTGTAGTTGGTTCCGAATGAAAAAACTTCCAAAAACTATTTTATTTTTAAATTGCTCATAACTTCCGACAGCTTTGCAGTATTTGCGTGTTTCCTTCATTTTTGAAATCGTCCAAAATAAATCTATCCGACGATATATTTCAATAAAAAAAACTGAACTTGAAACAAAGACCGCACATTTTTTCTTAGCTTTGATTGATTTCATTTCCCGATGAATCCATTAACGAATATCAAATTTTAGTTTTTTTTCTAGTTAATTTCATTGTTATTTTCATAGAACATACCAGGTCTCTAAAAAGTTTCAGTTTTCAGTATATTGGAATGATGTTTGAAAGCTTTGAATCTGCGCTTCGGATCATAATATAGACTCGAAAGGCTGTGGAGAATTATAAAGTATTTGCTTTGAATTTTTTTGAGATATTTTCAACAAAACTTTTAATTGCTTTAAAAGATTTATTGAAATAATGTAAAGTTATTATTGCAAATTTCAAAATTTAACTTTTTCAACTTAATC
The DNA here is from genome assembly GCF_029784155.1 of Uranotaenia lowii. Lineage (NCBI taxonomy): Eukaryota > Metazoa > Arthropoda > Insecta > Diptera > Culicidae > Uranotaenia > Uranotaenia lowii. The sequence goes on along the minus strand of NC_073692.1, from coordinate 335,145,314 downwards.
AACAACTTTGTGTATTCTTTATATAAAACGGGGAGAGAGACAGAAATGTAAGAACACGCAAAACTCTTCACTGGATCATCCGAATTGCAAGCGATTTTTTTTTTGTGTTAGTCTGTTTTTGTGGAATTGGAAAATTAATTTTAAGTTTTTATTCGTATCAAATAAAAGTCATGGCACCCAATTTCCATTTTTTTTTCATTTGAATCACCCAGAGTAGGAAGGCGCCAAAAGCAATCAAGGCTTCTTATGTTCATCCATCTATCTATAGGAAGTTTTGGCGCCCATTTTCATTGCCAGTGTTTTTTTCACGTGGCACCAGTAAAATGGATACTTCGATATGATTGCCCCTATGGGGTGCTGCTGCAACTAGCCGGTAAGAAGCATATTTACGAAATTTGTTTTTTGTTGCATCAGGATCAAAGCAATTCTAATATTTGCTTATAGTGTTTTCGTTTATTGGCAGTGGCAACCTAGTTACCCACGAGTTTTGCCCTAACTGCTGTTATTGTGTTCGTTTATTAATTCAGAAGTCCACTAGTTTTGCCCGAGATTTGAACCTCAAGCAGGCGGTTGCACCCCGTAAAAGTTGTCAGTGTTGGGGGTAAGCATAAGGGTGAGTATGGCAACCATATATTTGCATCGTCCCGGGTAACGATTCTGTTTGTTTATTCAGAAAAAGTTTCGCCCCGCGCTAGTGGAGATAAACGAAAACGGCATTAGATGATTGTTTGTGCACCGTTGATTTTTTTTTTTTTTGGAATGTCATATTCTTTCAGCAACTCAAGCAATATGGATGTAAAATTTTCGATAGACTCAAAATATTGCTATTACCAAATCATTTTTGATGAGTTTTGATAACATCAATAGAAAGTCATATAACTAATAAAAAATCACCTTTATTTATTTTGCTTGATTTTTAGAAGATGTTAGGAATTTCTCCAGTCAGTTTGAGAATTGAATGTTATCAATTTTGTGATTCCAAGTAAATTGCATCACTATCATAAGGACGGATTGGAGGATCAGGAAACATTGAAAAATGCACACTATGTTTTATGCTCAGTGGTTAAAAGGAACTTTTCCAAAGTTAAGCTATATAGGACTTTAAATTGATGTTAGATCCAACTCTCAGTTTCAAAAGTCAGAAAAAGGGTCGTAATCAAAAATATCATCAAACTTGAAAGAATATAAAAATTTAACAGCTAAGACAAAAGCATGCCACCTAAAATGTCGAAAAATTTAAGTATAGAGAAAAATCTAAACCAATACACAAAAATACAAAAAAAAAAAGTTTCGTACCAGATATCAGAAAAAAATCAATCTATCAAGCACAAGTGAGTTAAAGAATATAAACACTTGAACTCGATTAACAAAAATAAAATCAAGATCAAAGAAAATCAGCTTTTAAATTTACGTTCAAATATAACTGAAAATCCAAATTCTTAAAGCCAAATTCAGAATATTGATATATATTATCAATAAAATTCAGAAAAAAAATTTATTGTTTGGATTACGGTTTCTTATCTTACGAGCATATGTTAAAAATTAGAATAATTTGTGATTGTTTAGAATTTTTATTCCAAATACTCAAAATAGATTTGACTTCATTCAAGGTTTCAAATGCTAAAAGAAAAGTAATCCAAAAACATGACAGTTTAAATTTCTTTTTTTATTTTCTAATTTAAAGTGCAATTTGCCAATCCCTAACTGAAAATTAAAAAAAGATATTGATGACATAAATTTTAAAAACATTTTCAAACATTATATTGATTAGAAAAGTGTTGCTGTAAAATGAGATAAATGAGAGAATAGTGACTTTTCCTGAATTGTTAAATATTTGTCAAACTCAGCCCTGTCAATTCACAATAAGATTGAATTAGTGTATTTAGTACAAAGTCCGAAAAACGACATTTGAAATAATTAAAAAAAAAATTAAAAATGAAGTTTATTTTCATTATTCTTTAAATGTTCTGGTTTTGTTCAATTCATTTTTAAATTTTTCTATTCCGACGATCATGCTCAAACAAAACTTCAATGTATTTAAATACAGAGGTAAACACAAATCGAAAAAAAAACTCAGTTTATGACAACTCCAGCAAAAAAGATCCATTTTCTGTTCAAATCAATCTTCAGCAATTTTAAAATACTTGATCAGATAGGAGTTTTCGAATAGGAATGATGGCTAAACTAAATCGAAACTTGATAGATTAAGCGTTCTTAAGTTACCGGAAGAAAATAAGCTCTCTAATCAAAAGTTAGCGTAACTTATTTGTATATTGAACTATAATTCTGGATTTTTTTTTCTGACACAAGGCTTGCTTTTATCCACCCAAAAGAAATGCTGACTAAGGAACAGTGCTTAAATATAAAAAAAAATCTCGAAAATACAGGCTTAACAAAGTTTGCCGGGTCAGCTAGTTTGCTATAAATTCTTTGAATTTAAAATATTTATTCCTTGTCAGGGCTTTATATTTAAAACCTTGATTGAATTTATTTTTTTCAAATTCAAAATATTATCGTGGAATTTCCGAAGCAACAAGTTTTTTTCCGATTAAATTTATAGTTTAGATTAAGCAACACTAGTTTGTATAATTTGTGTTTGGTTTATAAAAAAATTAATTGGAAAATACGAATTCTATCCGGATATATTTTCATTCTCAATTTCAAATCAAACTTAAAAAAAACCAATTGTGTTGTTAATTTTTTTTAATTATGCGTCCAAAATTTTTAGAGAAAAATTCATAAAAATAATCATTTAAAGTATTTTTTCGAAAGCCTAAACTAAATTAAAATTATGCTTAAAAGTTTGATGTAAATTTTTTTATGTTTTTTTTTCAAGACTTTTGATGAGTAATTCCTTGGTTTCCACAAAATTTGTCCGGATGTTACCCGGATTTTGGTCAACAATTTCGAATTCAAATGCCCTGGTTTCACTAGGTTTTTAGATAAAATTGCCCGGCATAGGCCGGCTACGTGCAGAAAAACTTCTGGCAACCTTAATCTAAACCAATGTTTAACTGGGTTGCCACATTTTGAACAAATTTTTCTGAAGTGTAGAGCTTAGAAAAATTATTTTTAATTTCATGCAAACGTGAACAAGGACAAGTGAATTCAGCCAAGGCTAAAAACAGGTTATCATTTTTTTTATTTGGGGTGACATATACGAAGTATCTGATAAATATTTTTTGCCTCAGTTTAAAATCTAATTTTCACCTCACGTATATTTTCACAACATACAAAGATTTCGAAAAAAAAACTTGAAAAATTGTTTAAAAATTTGGGAAAGCTGCTGCTCATGCAACAAAAAAATATTTCCATACTGTTGTTTGTGTTTCCAAGGGTTTTCCAGAAAATTCTGGCATCAATAGTGAACTAAAACAAAAAACCAATCAAAGTGTATGAAGTGGACTTCATTTTTTCTTATCTTTCCCGGAAAAACAATATGCTATCGATTTCACATTCTCCTACTCCACCGAAGCTGGATATGGAAGATGAAGTGCGATGCGAATCTTTCTCTTCCCCCATCGCACATAAGATGAATGTTTGATGCAGCACGGCCGTTCAGTGGTGGGTCAAATTTTCTTTGATTTTCTCATTTTCTTCTCCCCACTCAAATCGTTGCCGCCATCATTGATCGGCTGCGGTTGATGATCTGGTGGTCGGCCATCGTGAACATTTCTGTGGCATCTAGATAAAGGTATATCTTAACATCGGTGGTAGTGATTCATTTTCTACATTCGTCTGTTGGCTCTTCGAAAACTAGGTCAAGGTTTTCCTGGCTGGACCGGATGTAGATGGATATTCTTGGAAAAATATTACGTTCGTCTTCAGGATTGTAGGTGGAACTTTTTTCATTATATTTTCCAGGCTAGTGAATGACGTATGTTTTGGATCATCTGTGTTTATTCGATGGATTAAAACTTTTTGTTATCACTGTTATCTATTTTGTATTATTTCATGAGGTGAAATGAAAAAATAGGACCTTTGGTTAATCCTAAAAACATCATTATCCTAGCTAACAACACGAGCAGGTCAATTTAAACAACTATTAGGATATATTGACAGTTCTGCACGAACACCACCTTAGCAGGAGGCCTCAGCCCAAACCTCAAACCATGGGAACACAGAATCGATTTTTGAGAAGGGCGCACGATTAACGCGATTTTCCGGTGCTAATATCGACAAATTCGCCCTGTGGAAAAGCGATACACAGATGTTCGTGTTTTGATTGTTTTGGGTGATCAGGGATGCCAAGTGCATTAATATTTGGAAAATGATCGTATTTTTTTAATTGCATTGTTATTGAAAAACCTTTTCATGAGTACTGAGAATTTGCAATTGTCCCGTAGATTTCTATTCGAATGTGAAATTAAACGCATCATTTTTATGTACGAAATAACAGTTTACTGTATGGAACACTGAAACAATGTAGCGAATTATGTGAATATGTTTAAAATAATCAGAGCATGTAGGCGATTATTTTAAAAGTCAACATAGACGGGGCTTTCATTAATTTACTTGTTTGTAACAGTGAATGATTTTGCATTCGTTTAGAAATTAGAAACAAACTACCAAACAGTACATGAAAATATATTTCAGATGTTTTGAATTCACCTTGAAAATTCATTAGCAAAAGATGGCTTATCTTTATCCCTTTTTTGGACACCCGGTTAGAAATTTAAACGTTTAGCTGTTGATAGTTAAAAAAATAATCAATTCAGAAATATTATTATGAGTTTGAAACAAGCAAATACTGATTTTAGTAACGCACCTAGCATCACTGGTGAGGCCGCCTGTGAATCAAAATTTGAGGTTATGGCTGAGGCCAATTTTTCACCAATACTATCGTCCGTATATACCCTTATAGCTGGGAAGTGAGGAAACTCGTTGATGCCATAACGTCAATCGATAAACATAACAATCTCAAACTGATCCCTCGACTCAACATTTCGCCACAGGGAAATTTCATCTCATTCGAAACTGATAGTAGATATGATAAAATGCCGAAGCATCTCGTTAACGGTATATCGTGCTCGTGAAATCAGGACAGCCTCAGGTGAACTTTCAACATTCATGCTTCATACATAATTCATCAAACATCCTGCCGCCGCTTGCGCTCGTCGATAGCATGAACGTAGTTGAGATTATAATTCGATCACTCAGAGCTGATGGCATTCAATCATCACATCCATTTCAGTGTTTTCACTTAATGTTAACTTTAAAGTAAGAAAATATGTTTGAAACAGTTTTTGTTTCTTATCTAATCAATCAATTTTAAATTAGCTGGAAATTGCTATCAGAACACTATATATATCCCTCATACTCAATCCATAATCTCTACTTGACATCTGGTTTCCTGTTTCCGAGCAGCTGATACCAACTGACAATGAAGATCAAAGGTCACCCAGAAATTCTCATCACGTCCGGATGAGCAGTTTGTTTCTCAGTTTTCGGAAACAGTTTATTCTATCAGGAAAGTCGAAACCCAACATGTTTGTCTTATCAATATGGCTAGTGCTTTCTCCGAAAAGACGTGACAACCTGAAGGTGCTCAATGGTTTCATCTCTTAAATATTTAATCATATGTATTTCGATAAAATTTAAAGTGTAGAAGAGCAGTATACTTTTATTTCAAACATTAAAAAGCTGGTGGTTCAGAAAACCGAAATCGTCTCTTATCATGAAACCTTTAAAATTTTGTATCATCCAGTCTTCGAATCTTAAAATTTTGCTTAGAGAAGCGCGCTGGATCAATATAGAAGAGGATACTGCAACCGAATTATGTTACCAAAAGTCATCTCGTCTGATCCCAGATGAAATTCAATTACGATCAATTTCATGGGAAAAATGTTCGGAAAATAGAGGTGAGAGTACTCGGGGAAGGGTGAGTTATTTTCTCCTGAAGCCCCAGAAATCCACCCAGAAAGACATGGAAGACATCTCTTTTGCAAATTTCATCAAAAGCTACATATTCCCTTCTCCATCCATTTTATCAGGCACCGCCATGGGAAGCTTGGGAAAATGATGGCAGTCGTAAAAATGCTACAGAAAATAAAATTTATAGCTATCAAAAATTTTGGCTGCGGATGAATCGGTTGAAGTGGCTTTTTGGTGAGCTTCTTTTCGTTGGAGAAATTGAAATCAATTCAATCTACAAACTTTGCAGTCTTCTTTAAGGCAATTTTAAAAAACTCGTAAATTTTATAAATGTATTCATTGAAAAAAAAATGTTTTTTTTATTTTGACATCACTTGAAAATGGTTAGGTACAAAAAATACAAAGTGACAAAAATGACAAATTTTGATGATTTTAGGAAGCTTATAATAAGGTTGTCAGAATTTTTTCAGTTCGTATTCAGGCTGGACAATTCCGGATAATGTTATATACAAACCTGCAAAATTAGAGCATTTGATTTCAAAATTGATGACCGAAAATCCGGGCAATATGCAGGCAAATTTTGTCAAAATCAAATTACTCATAAAAAATCATGTAAAAACTTTCATCCAAATTCATCGACAGATTTATTATCGTATTTTAGACATCTAAGAAAAGTTTCATGTTAATTTTTATTAAACTTGTTAAAAAAAATTTGTTTTGGAAGCATAAATAAAAAAAAATACATCAAAATTTGTTCATGTTGTTTAATTTGCCGAATAAAATTAACAAATCCGGAAAAATCCGGGCATTTTCAAATGAAAAAAAAAATTATAAACAAAAATTATGAACAAACCCGGATAAAACCGGGCAATCTGGTGACCTCAGTTTATGAAATTGTTACCCATCGCTCTCGCCTGAGAGTGGGGATCTCTTATGAAAAAGCTACGTATGATAAGAGGCAATTCCCAAGAATAAAAAAAAATCGGGAGCTCCCGAATCCCGGGAAACGTTGAAAAATCACAGGAATTATCAAACCCAACAAATATAAATTTAAATTGTTAAACATTTACACGACCTCAATTGGAACAATGAATTAGATTCAGCAAGGGCATGATTGTTCTACCTTGATATAAGGCTTAGACTTAAAGATTTTTGTCGAAAAACTGGTTTAGTTTTTGAGAATTGATGTTTTGCTTTTCGTTCGCAAAGTGTTAAGATGGAATACGTTAAAGAATTTGTGAAATCGATCAATGCTAATATTGAAACGCTTTCAGAAGAACTGGAAAGCTCTATTTTGCAACAGTCATCGTTTAGAACTTCCGTTTCCCAAACTGACACTTTTTGAAACAAATTGATAAATACCTGAAAATTTATGACATTTGATAAATAAACTGAAGTCCAAAAACCCAACTTGTATCGATGGTGAAATTTGTTTTCTTAATTATTTCAAATTTTTGCACAATTCAATTTCTTCGGTTTAAGTAGTAAAATACTTTGTTTTTTGAATTCATATTTTTTATGTTCCTCAAAACTCACAATGATTGATTCAATGTATTTGCATGATATTAAACGATTATTGTTTGAACCGTCTCCTGCATGAATTTTAAAAGAAGTTTGAAAAAATCTTGGTGATAGTAAATATGTTTACTGATAGCTTAGATATTTAGACGAAAACAGTTTTTCTTCAGTTATTCCAATTTTCCAAATAGTGCAAAAATAAAACTTACTTATAAACATAAAAACGTCAGGGGGGGGTAGGGTCTAACGGGTATAAAAAAAACACCATTTTCACGATTTTTTTTTTCTAGAGCTATCGTTCAAACAAATGTATTCAAATTTTTTGCATTATACAAAGCATTGTTAAAAGAACATTTTGTAATTTTTTCGTAGAAAAATATTGAAAAATGAGCCGGTGACAGAGCACGTTCGAGGATGCCTTTTAGAAAACAGGATTTGCGGTGGACACTGTATCTCAGCACAGAATCATCTGAAGTCAAAAAATCGGAGTAAAATATTTTTAATAGATGTTTTTCTGGACCCCAACGTTTTTATTTAACTTAAAAAATTTTTATCAAATTTTTGTGGCTGTTTGAAGTAAAAACAACGATTTTTCACGAAAAAAATCCGCCATTTTTCACCTGTAAAATCTTCCCAAAGAAAAAAAAACAAAAAAAAAAACGTTGGGGTCTGGTATTTTATATGTAGAAAATATGTGCCAAATTTGAAAAGAATCGGATAAGTAGTTTTCAAATGACGATGCCCACGGACTTTAAAAATGTGCTTTCGAGAAAAACGCGTTTGAAGTTTCTGCTCTTGCTTTCTTGCAGTATAAGATAGGAGGAGATAAAATAAGCTTGCCAGATTGCCCGGTTTTATCCGGGTTTGCCCGGATATTTGATGCAAAATTTCGAAAAAGTCCGGTCCGGCCCGGTTGCCCGGATATCGTGAAAAAAGTCCGGATATTGCCCGGATTTTTTCACAATTTTCACAAAGAAACCAAAAAAAAAATTAAAGTTTTTGAGTAAGTTTCAGCAAAATCGATTAACGGTATGGAAATTTTCAACGGTTGTTTCAAATAATTTCGCTGAATAACTTTTATAAACCTTTAAATATTTAAGTGTTCCAAAAAGTTTTTGGAAGTCTGCAATTACATTAATAAAATATTAATTTATTTTTTGCAATTTTTCTTTGCTTTTATATATAATAACACCTTAATTTTGCCCGGTTTTTGCCCGGTTTTTGGATTTGAAAAATTGAAATCCATGCCCGGATTTTGCCAGGTTTTTTTGAAAAAATGCCCGGAATTGCTAGGCCCGGATGGGAGTGGAAAAAATTCTGGCAACCTTAAGATAAAAGCCTATTATTTCTACAGTTTTGCTTCAATTGACTTGAAAATTTGACACAACATTCTTGAAATGTTTTACAATGAGAAAATAAAAAAATAAAAAAATCGATTTTTTGAAAGTGTTAGACCCTACCCCCCCCCCCCTCCCCCCCCTTAATTGACTGACTCCACGAATTTGAGGTGGGTGTCCCATGCAAACTTTGAACAATAAATGATAAATCACGAAAATAAATTTCAAAACTATCAAATTTTAAACAAAAACAGTATCGAGCAAAACTGATATTTTTCAGTTTGGAACACAAACCAGTTTGGACAGGACGAGATCCTAATTTCGATCGACGGTTGACCCCTTACTTCTTTGAAAATAAAATACTTTTTATAAAATAAAATTATTGAAAATTTCGAATTTAATTCGATTAAATTTTACTTTTAATTTGTAGCTACCTGACCTGATGTGCTTTGCTAAGCCTTCTTAAAATAAATGAAGTTTTTAAAAACTAATGCAAAAAATATGTTTTATTTTTTTAAACTCAACTTTAACAAAATTCAGAAACAACAGGATGAAATGAAAACTTCAGATAAAGTTTGAAATTGCTATACAAAAATGTTTTCATCTTATTTAGTGAAACTTGATCTTTACATTTGTTTTCAGATCAGAAATTATTAGTGTGTTTTTTAAAGTTTCGTGAGTTTTTTAGTTATTCCAAAATGTGATATTGGTATGGATTCTCCACCCCCACCTTCTTCCAAAGTGGGAAGGGCTCACGAACTTCAATAAAAACTTTGTGATTATCTTGTTAACGTCACTTTCCACACATGACTCCATTTGTTGATATGTTCTCAAGTTATATCAAATGAAATTTGGAAAATCTAAATACCTTGTTATCGTTCCTACTCCGCATGGAAAAAGGGAGGGTCTGAAATTTTTCGTTCATAAACAACCTCTTTTATAAAAGATGGTCCCTTTTGATTGATAAGTGCTAGATTTATGATAAAAATAATTTTGGTATGACTCCCCCCCCCCCCCCCCCCTCACTTAATTTTCCCATCTTCCACTATTTGAAGTAAGTAGACGTTTCTTATTATCATACCCTTTTTTCCCTAAAAACCCTTTCACATCAAATTGGCATCAATTGAACAGTTCTTAAATGATGCAACAAAGTTATTTGGAACTCCCTCTGTTAAAAATTGTAAAGGATCCTCCTTCCTCTTCCTTTCTTTTCACTGGAAGGAGAGAGGAATACCAAAAAAATCAGGAATAAATAAATCGTAATCTAATACCTAAAACTCCTCTATTTGTTCTTCTGTTATACAAAAATTGTATGGAAGCTTCCTTCCTTTTCTCGTGTTTCCCCATTGGAAGGATGGTGGAGTCTCAAATAAACATTAAAAAAACATTTCTCGTAACCAAATTCCCTCCCATGCCAAATTGGGTTCCATTTGCTTGATTAGTTCTTGAGTTATTTAAAAAATTGTAATAGTGGCCCCACTCCACTTCTTATTTTCCTACTGGAAAAAGGGAGGGGTTTCAAATAATCAAATAAATATTTCTTGTAACCAAATACCTTCACCTTCTCAAATTCTCTATAAGGTAGCATCAATTAAGTTTAATTGAGACTCATCATCAGAAGGTTTCTAGAAAAACCGTAAAATGGGGATAAATGTCATTAAAAAATCAAATCTGCTAATATTTTTTTTTTCTGGACAAAATAGTTTACCTAATTAATAGCATAAAATGAATTTAAATTTCATCAAAATGTTGTTTCCCGAAATAATTCAAAAAATTAAAAACATGATTTTTATATCGTGAGAAGTGTTGTTTAGAATCATTCCAAAGAGTTTTGTGATATGCCTTCAAGTTTGTCATACGTTGAGAAAATCTTTTAAAATGATATTGATGAAAAAAGAAAGACATTTAATTTAAACTGCTTCGAATTGGAATATTCTTCTCTCAATTTATCTTCGAGTGATTCGGGGCGTGTTCAGAATAACCTGTGATCGTGGAAAACATTGTTGAACTGAGAAAAATTAACTTCTTAGTTGTTCCTAGAAGAATAGGGCTTCCAGCATATGCTAAAAATGTGAATAAAAAATATAATTTTCATGGAACATTTTCACCCCTGAAGTTTGGCACCAGCATTTAAATTCTTTCAATTGTAAGGGTGGGTTTAAAAAAAAAAGTTATTAGGAGATTGTGGAATTTAAAAAAAATGCATTGATTTGCTTTTTTGAAACTGAAAGCTTATATGACCGCATTTTGTTGTTTCCTGGCTCAAGGCTTACGAGCTTCTCAGTTCAAAAGTAGATTGTCAATTTCCCGGGCACTTTAACGTATCCGGGAATCGGAAAATTTGACGTCCTTTTTCCTGGATATTTCCGGGCTTCTGAGAAATAGTGAAAGAGGTGATATTTACCCTCTACTACATATGAAAAAAAAATACATTAAGTATTTTAAAATTTAGTTTTATTTAGTATTGTGAAAGATTTGACACTATTTAAACAAACGAAATTACTGTAAAATTTTCATTAATTTCCTTAGAAAAAAATATTTTAATTAAAATGTTTACATTGTTAATCCCCCCCCCCCCCATGAGGGTCTAAAAAATGAAAGCAAGGTATTCTACTCTACAATCAAATTTTAAATTTCGTAATCAAATTTTGATGATAGAGTTAGGTTGTTCAAGATTAACAATCCAGACTTAAAACTCATGCCAAAACCTCGAAATTCCGTTTTAAGTTCAAAATTCTGCTACAGTTTTTCAAAGTTATCTCACTTGTTCATGAAAATTGAGTTCTGAATAATTAATTTCAAATTGAAGTTGATTTTCGATTAATTTTGGAGGTAATTATTCCATATTTTATAACAAAACTTGTATTTTCAATTTTGTATTTCTGATTCCAGTTTAGAATTCATGATTTTCAGTTCGATTAATCATAAGAAATTAGAAATGAAAAGCTGCTTTAAAATCCTTGTTCAAATTTGCATTTGCATTTCATATCAAATTTGACCCTTTTTTATTGTATTCTTTTTCTAATATTTATGGAGGATTTTAATCAACTTGGTCATTTGTCCTATCTAATTTGATTCATGATTTTAGAAAATCATATGCGTTTCAATTTTTTGACGATAATTTTCAGAATATGAAAAAAGAAAAATAGAAAAATAAGAATCAGATTCATCATTAGAAATTCAGAATCACAGTTCAGATTAAAAATAAATATTTTATATTTTGAATTCAGAATGAAACCCAGAATTACAGATCAAATATTCATGAATGAGGGCTCTAAAATTTAGCTCATGAAATTTCGATCTGGAATTTAAATACGGAAATCGATTTTTTTTAAATTTCAGATATTTGAAATATTGAAATTTGAAAACAGATTCTTAATTCGATTTAAGAATTAAGTCAAGGTTCAAAATTCTGATTTGGAATGCAGATTCATACTTCAGAATAAAATTTAGCTCGTAAATTAGTTAAACAATCTAGATAATAATACCAATTTGACTTTTTCGTTGAGAAATGCAAGAGATCCCAAACTTAAAAATTTGCTTATTTATTCAATTTTAAAATTTCGAATTTTTATTGAAAGTTTTATTTTTACACACAAATCAGCTGAAGTTCACTAAGTTGATTTTTTTGAAAAAAAAAACCTAATTTTAATTTTAAAAAATTACTATCAGAATATTTGTTACGGAATTCATTCTTAATGAAAAATATTTGCTGATAAAGACGTACCTGATCTTCATCTACAAAATCAGCACATTTAAATTCTTTATTTTCTTGGTATATTGTTTTACATGATCAATATTGCAGTTTTTTATAAAGCCAAATTTTAAACATAAATCATAAATTTGAATATGTTTGCAGCATCCTGATTTGAACCGAAAAATAAGATATGTTTTCCTCGATGATTAAAATCTTCGAATTTGCTCAAGAGTTTGAAAGATTAAGCTTATCTGATTTCAGCATAGAATAAGTTTTGCATTCCAGAATTTTTCTGGGCATAGGCCGAAAAAATCCAAACATTTAATAAAACAAGACAAAATCCGGACATTTGATTTAAAATTTTCCAATTCATTAACCGGTAAAATTTGAGCAAAACCCGAGCATTATTAGAAGAATTGATAAGGGAAACATTAAAGATAAATCTTTTCAAATTTCTTTTTCCATCGAAGAACATCAGCTGCATTCAAATCAAGACTGGGTCATTCGGCCGAAAGTCATTCGGCCGATGGACGTTAGGCCGAATGTCTATCTAGCCGAACAGGCCACTAGACCGATTGGGTTAAAAGGCCGACGCCATGGTTATCCAGCCGAAGGCTGTTAGGTCTAAAGGACGCAAGGCCGAAAGGATGTTCGGCCGGATGGTCATTAGGCTGAATGGTTATTATGCCAAATGGTCATTAGGCCGAATAGTCATTAGGCCGAATGGTCGTAATGCCGAAAGGTCGTTAAGCCAAATGGTCATTTGGCCGAATGGATGATATACCGCATAGTCGAAAGGCCGAATGGTCGTAAGGCTGAACGATCTCCATGAATGGTTTCTAGGTCAATAAGAAATCTTTTACACTTGTCTGCATGCTAAGCCGAATGGTTGTTAGGCTGAATGGCTGTTAGGCTGAATGGACGAAAGGCCGAATGCTCATAAGGCCGAATTGGTCATTAGACCGAATGAGCGTTAGGCCGAATAGATGTAAAGCCTAATGGTCGAATCCGGTCGAATTCGACCTGATGATCATTCGGTCTGATGACTATTCGGCCTAACGACCATTCGGCTTTACTACTGATCGGCCCTACATGCAAAAAAGCGATAATTTTTCTTATAGGCCTAGCATAAATTCGGCACAACGACCATTCAGCCTAAAAATCATTCGGCCTAGTGGCCATTCGGCCTTACAAACATTCGGCCTAATGTCCATTCGCCCTTATGACCATTCAGCCTAATGACCATTCAGCCTAATGATCATTCAGCCTAATGACCATTCGGCCTAATGATCATTCGGCCATAAGACCATTCGGCCTAGCATCCATTCGGCTAAATAACCTTCGGCTTAATGTTCCATTCGGCCTATTGTCCTATTCGGCCGAAAATCCGGCCTTTTAACCCATTCAGCCTAGCTACCTTTGGCCTAACATCTTTCGGCCGAATGTCCGGCCCCCGTTAAATTCATATTAAAAGTGACAGTTTTCCTCAAAAACCTGACATTCAGGCTGAACTGGACCCCTCTCCAGTATTTTACTGAACATTCGGGCAAGGCCCGAAAAAAAAAGTGCAATATGGAATGCTTAGAATAAGTTTTTTATTAGGAAATTGAAGGCTTTCCTGAAAAAAAAAAATACCTATTTCATGCTCAAATACAATAAGCATAATCTATCAAACTCATTAAATTCAGTGATGTACATTCTATATTTTGTAACTTCATTATGAAAATTCAGTTCATCATTTTAAAGATTTTGTGATCTTTTTACTAAAGTTATAATTTAATACAAAAATTATTAATTTAAAATACTTAAAAATGAATAATCATATTGGAACAAAAATTATTGGTCTGAAAGTTATTTTTTTATGCCTTGTTGGGGCAAAAAATCATATTAATAATCAGTACCAAACACTCGGTCACTGCATACACAGTAACTCTGTCTATGGGCTGGTTGTTTCAGCATATGAAAGATAATAGCTAAGTTATTCGAAAACTTCTTCAAAAACATGAAGTTCCACTGAGAACTTTAAAATGTGTGCTCGTTTATAAATTATTCAAATGGTCGACTATCGATCTTTTTCATAGATTTTTTAAAACACAAATACGCGACGGAGTTGAAAATAAATGAATTTGTTGGACCGTAGGCCTATATGCCAAATGGGTTGCCTAGTCGAAAGGTCATGATATGCTGGTAGATCGAATGGCTTCTCTGCTTGACCTTCATTCGGCCTGTCGTTTATTACTTGCTCTCTCTCCGAAGGAGGTCACCAATAGCCCCTAGTTGCTGGTCAAGCCACGGAAACCGTCTGGGGTGGGCTACATACGCCTCTTTTGATGGGCCAGCTAGAGCTTGAGAACCACTGGGGCTCAAGGTCGGCTCTCGTTTTATGAGACTGGTCGGATATCCAATAAAACACTACGGACTCTGGTCAAAATGTTCTGTATTATAAAAACTTACGTTTGTGTAGTGTGGGTGTGTGGTGTGTAATCTGCTGCTGCTGGAACCGGCCGGCCGTAACGGGTGCGGGGCGCACTCACCATGCGCTCGGGACTGCTTCGATGCTGTTTCAAAACGTGGTCATCAACTATTGACCATTCGATGCAATGGAACCGGAGGGTAGTTGATTGAATTCTTACGAACCCGTTTGAAGGGATCAAACAACACCCTCTGGAACCAGATCGAGATGAGTCAGTTTGGCGGTTATGGTTGTCGTGGTAGATACCGGGACCTTCTGCGGAACTTCTTTTGCTCGGAATCTTGGCTTCAGGAAGTCTCTCAGAACATTGGCGGTTCTGATTAGCATACTGGTTCGTTGGATCCTTTGCCTCGTGCACACGGCAACTTGTTTGGATCCAACTAGCGGATTCCGCTAACCAATGTCTGCACTGTCGCTTGTGGACCTGGGAATTAGGCTCACTAGCTCGTTTGCCTCGTGCAAATTGATGCTTCGTCGACGCTAATTTGCAGAATCCGGCAAACTCCGGATAGAAACGGGATCTGGCTCACTGGTTCGTTCGCTTTGTGTGAACCCAAACTAGGTCGAGTCGATCCGGTCAGATTTGCTGTGACCAGAATCCTCGAGACCAGAAACTTTTTGGTCAGAAACTTTGGGGTCCTAAATCGGAACAGGCATTAGGATGGGTTTTTAGAAACAGCTGTGGGAAACTCACTTGACTAAGACTCTTCTCTGGAAAAACAGGCACTTTCCACTTTAAAATTGGCTTTACTTTTAGTTATTTAAGTAAAACTTTTTGCACTACGATCTAGTCGCTATCGTGATTGCAAGCGGAAAGACTTAACTTAGCCAAGGAGCTGATTTTCCCACCCTTGCCAGTTTCCGTTCCATTTTCCGTTGACATCAGTATGTCCGTCGCCGTTCAGTTGGTGTTATGTGTTTTTGTTTGTGTTCTGTATTTGAATTTTTAAACTGCTGAATGTTGTCCGTTACTTTTTAATTTGGAGTGCTTAAATTATTCGTTTTTATTTTATTGAACCTATCTCCTAATCTTTCCTGTTTAACAATTTTGTGTTCTTTTTATACAAAATAAGGTAGGAAAATCGTCGATATTTAATCGACGAACTTCTTGAGCACTCAGAAGGAATGCTTCAAGTGGCTCGCTCCCTATGGGTCCAATGGGGCAAAATACCCTAACGGTTACACGTTTCTTTTAAACATCTTCACCAAATTAATCCTTATTTTTATCTTCAAACTTAAAGCTCAAGAAAAAAAAATGTTTTTAATTTAAAATGAATCTCATCTGATCATTTTGCTCGCACCAGCTACTTATATATTTTTCATAGTTTACATAGAAAATGAACTAAAACTCAATTTTTCGTCAACTTTGTAAACATTTTCAATATTTAGTATAGAGTAACCGAAGAAGCAAGAAAAAATATCTACTTCACGCTTTTAAGTTATCTTACCCGTTTTTCAGTTTACAAAATGCTTGAAAATAGTTTTTAATAAAAATTATTTAAAGGAAATTAGGATTCTCACATTTTTTTGCAGAGCCACAAACTAAATCTTTTTTTTTCTAAGAAGCTAATAGAAAATTGATGTGAGGACAGTCGTTGTGCATAAAGAACAGGCATTAAAAAACAGCTTTTATTAAAAAACTGAAAAAAAGAAAACTGAAGAATTAAGTACAATGCTTGCTGATTTTTATAATAACTACGTCAGCATTGAAGATACCTGACAACCAATATGGAATATGAATTAACTTGTTATTTCGAAGAGCTTTTGGTCCCGAGGATTTTTTTTCTCTGGAAATTATTTTTTCAAACCAGCATGGAAGTCGATTTCATAAATTATTAATTCGAAAAAAAAACCTTAGCAAGCTATCACCATTTTGACATCACACACATTGAAAAATTGTGCAGAAATTCTCCCCTTCCCGGCCTTTTGGAGAAACTGGCAAAAATAAAACTCATTCATCTAATTTTGAACATGATCGATAAGTTCAAGCTTGGCTCCGGTTTGATGCGCATCATTGGACGAGCAACCACGCCGCCGGCGAAGCCCAAATTTCGTTATATTCCGGCACGATCAGATATCACGCAGCCGGTCAAAACTCACGATCAGAAACCGGTCGAACAGAAGGATTATTACTCCGTGCTTGGAGTATCTCACATGTCCTCGTTCCAGGACATCAAACAGGCATACTACAAGCTAGCCAAGGAGTATCATCCGGACATGATTCACCGGACGGATGGAGATTCAGGAGTAGAAAAAACGGCCATCCACATTTCGGACGCAGACGAAGCCAAATTTCAAGAAATAACAGAAGCCTACGAAGCTTTGATGAGTGAATATAAGAAGTGTGACAGTCTGGTACCCTTGAATCCGGAACTGTACAAGTTAGTGTGAATGTTTTTTTTGTGTTTCTGAAAGTTATTTAATTTTTTTCTAAAATTTTCAGAACGGTCACCCAGGTTCGGCGGAAATCTATCGCTTCGGCATGGAATACTGTCAACGAACTGAATTACGAAGATGTAATTCTGAAAATTTCCTTCAAGGAAGCGACAGAGGGAAGCCGCCGGGAAATTAAACTTCCTATCGGGTCCAAGTGTGAAAATTGTTCGGCCTGGGGCAGTTTTCCTCCGGTAGACAGCGAAGGGCTTTGCAAGGTTTGCCAGGGATCCGGAAAGCAAACGATCCAAACCGAAAGTGGTCCTCTTCATATGGTTTGTCGGTTTTGTAAAGGTGCTCGAGTGTCCACCCATCAGCACATCTGCAACCGATGCAATGGCAAGGGGATCGTTCTGAAGCCTTGTCCGGTTCAGGTGCTTATACCAAAAGGCTCTAAAAACAGGGACGTCCTCAAAGCTAGGATCCCTGGACATAAAAGAACGGTTAACGTTATCCTCAACGTTCATGATATTGACCGTTTCAAGCGGGAAGGGATCAACATTAGGTCCACCGAAGAAATTACTCTGACAGAAGCAGTGCTTGGTGCCAACATTCCAGTGAAAGGGATCGATGGAACTTTCAACGTGCATGTTCCTCCTGGAACGCAACCGGGAACGGAAATTCGCGTCCCAGCCAAAGGACTTTTCGATCTGTCCTCGCAGGAAAAAGGATATCATCTGATTAGGATTAAAATTAACATCCCTACTCACATTAGCGCCTCGCAACGGAAACTTCTGCAAGAGCTGCACGGAACCTTAAATCGTCCAAATGACCGACAATAGCCGATCCAACGGTTTGACGGTGTTTTAATGGCAACCGAAGCAACTTCGAACGGAGTTCAACAAAACTTGATCTACCATCATTTTAGAACCAGGCCTTTCAAGTGTTGATGTCAATAAATATACAAATTAAAACACCGTGAAACTGCCTACATTATTCATACTACCAAAACTAGTTGAGGGTTTTTGTGAATTCAGCAACATTTATTTCCCTCCCTTTCCCCCCACAGGCTAGGGGCTAAATAATGTTTGAATTAGTGAAAGTGAACTGTGTTCTTTCGCCGTTTTTAATTAGAAAAAAAAAATGATCAGCTTATCCTTCCTTTGCGGTTAGGGTCTTTATATCCAAAACTGTATTTTTTCGAAGCGATATCTCAGGAACGGTTAAAGCAAGATTCATGATATTCTCTGACTTCCTAAAATAAGGAGCTATAAAATTTCTAATTTATAGATTTTTGAATTGGGTGCCAGAGACAACCAGCAAAATAAGGACATTTAGCCGGTTATGGATATTTTTTATGCGGTTTGATTTTGCTCAGTATTACTAACACGGCTTCTTTTTACGCGATTTTTTTGCCATGGATATGATTCTTCTACACGGCTTGCGCTCAAAAAACTTGGCTTGAAAAATATTCCAAGCCCTATACGTTAACGACGGAGTTCATACCACGTTAAAAAAAAAACATTACTGTACAGGCGCGGATTTTTGTTTTGATTATAAAATCCAAAATGCTGAACCGATTTTCAAAAACCTTCTCCATTTTGAAATTGTCCAGGTGTATGTTATCGGATTTTTGTCAAAAATTTGAGAATTGGTTTTTGTGATCTTCAAAAAACGACCTTAAAACATAAAAGTCCTCAAAAATTTGTATTTTGAATCAAAGATAACTCATTTTGTTAAAGTCGTTTTGATGAACTTTTAATTAATATGAATTTCGGTAGATTGAGAGCTCATATTGAAACAATAAAAATGCTTGGTTTGCAGACCACAGCATGTTATTTGAAAAATTCGTAAACAATTTTTTTTCAATGATTTAATAACTATATTTTATTTATTAGGATCGAGGAATTTTGAGGAAAAAATTGTCATCCGGTTCATTTACATTCAGTTAAAACTGGTATGGATGAATTATATTAATGCATAAACAAATAGGGATTCTAGTATTAAATCATAGAATATCAGCATATTGAGCACCAAATCTGAGGTACATCGACATTTACTTTACGCTTTATGTTGCCCTGGGCACAACTTCTTTAAAATGTAAAATTTAATTTTTAAAAATATTATAAGAAATCAAAAACGACACTTCAATTGACTCTAGAATTGGAAATCTGCACATTTTATCCATTTCATGTTGAAATACGACTAGGAGAATTTTTAAAATATATCTCGTTGTATGTTTTTCGCGGTTTTTAATGTGAAGAAAATATCTCAATAATTAAAATAAAGTTGGATTCAATTGAGTTTCAGGTTCTAATAGTTTAAATACTTTATCAGCCCAGTTTTATAAATATAAACAAATTATTCAGTAAGAAAACAGTGGTTTCCAAGAATAAAGTCAAAGATTTTGATTTTTTTCGTATATTTACATTTATGACATACATTAGAAACCTAAAACTTTTATTATTTTAAATGAATCTTCAAATACACCAATATATAGCTGACATAAAGATATTTCGTTATTTTAACCGGGATGGTCACGATCTTCGTTTTTCGGCTCAATTGTCAGAAACCCACATAATTATAATAATTCTTCATGTAGACAATTCCAAAATGGCTTCGCTGCTAAAATTTTGTTTGGCTCCGTTCTCAATATGGACATCCAAGCTCCAACCTTTTTAGTCTCTTGAGCTTCCTTTGACTAAAAGCTTGTTTGCAAGAAAGCTCTTGCTTTTGTGAAATGATGAGCCTATTTGCTCAAGCGATTCGAATTGGTTGAGCTTAGCACATTATGGACCGCAGAGCAATCCAACCGAGGGATTTTTTCCAATAATGTTAACTAAACTTTCGAAATTTTATTTTTGTGCCTTGTATCAAAAAAATCAGGCAAAATGATTTTGAATTGAAAATCAAAAATATATAATCTGTTTTTAGAATTTTATGGCTTTTTGAGCTTTGACCATCAGTTTACAATGAATGATTTGACTTTCTGTGTTAATAAGATGATAAAAATAATAGTTATCAAGAAGTGATCGCTAGGAAACAGACATTTTTAAAATAGACACAAAAAGTGGTTAGATTAGATTAATCCAGTGTTTAAATTATTATTCATTCTGGTATGTACGCAAAAATCAACAACACAAAATCAAATTGAAACTTATAGCTATTTAAAACAATATAGGTTCGGAATAAATCCAACATCAACCCAGCCATTAAAAATCTAACAGACACAAACAGTACACACTCTTAAGTCGAACAACTCAGAATGTAAAACACAAAAATTATTCATCTGATTAAAATAAATTATAGATTTTCCCTGATGATGGCCAAGATCATGGCCAAAACGTTGGACATTGAGTAAATGTGCTGTTTTTAATAAAATTTCAACTGACTGAGAAGCCGAAACGTCCTAAATTAATAAAATTCTTAAGCTTGGAATGTGGAGTATTGTTTGAAAATCGGTCGTCAGATATTTAAGTATTCTTGTTTTTTAAAGTTCAGCTTGTTTATTAACATTTATTTGAGTCCCAGCGAAAATGGACGTATCAGGAATGACGACTTTAGTGGATTACAACGGTGTTGCGAACCGAATCCCAACTGCATAGTGAAAAGATCTTAAACAATGTCGTTTGAAGCCAGTTTTAATCAGAAATGATAGAAAGTCCGCCATGTTTATGAATTTTAAGATTAGTTTGCTCCCGCGCGAGCATCAAGTGAGAGAATAATCGTCATGTTCTCTCTGCAACTAGCAGTGCATCCAGATGGCTAAAAATCAGATTGTGAATTGAGTAATATTGACCAATAAGAATAATGTAAAATATGGTGGCAATGATAGCTTAATTTTGCGCTCTCTTGCATTCTTCCTACAGGTAAGAATAAGGTTTAGGATAACGCCAATTGATGTTGTTTTCATCGGTTTAGGAAGAAATTAAATTTATGTACGTATATTGCCTCCACTTTGGAAGGTAAATTCTGTGTTTTCAACATTCATACGATCATTCAAGAATGTATATGGAACTTCAGGTGATTTGCCAATCGTTGCACACCTAAGGACATGTTTTAGGTTTATTTCCTGTATTGGCTGCATTTCTACTAAATTCACTATTTTTTTTTGACGGTTGCACTCATACAAGATCCAAAAGTAACTTAAAAATTTAAAAAAATCAATTAAAACTGTTTTTCAGTGCCCAAAAGTTTCACAGGCAAATTTTATGAGGTGCCTAATGTTTTTCGAATTTTTTCAATGGTTGCAAATTTTGAGGGAGGGGGGGGGGGGGGGTCTTTCATACAAACCGTCCAACCGTAGTGCACTATGGAGAAATTCGGACCCAAAATTAAAAAAAAAAACAAAAAGCCCACGGTATGAGAGTCTGGAATAAAATTTATCAAACGTGAAATATTCTCAGAAACTCAATTCTGCGGCTGATTTTATAGGGAGCCATCTTATTTGACCTTATTTGCCCAGTATTCAGCCTTTTTTCGTTATATATCGTACCAACATAAAATAACCAACATTTAAACTTAAAGGTATTCAATACCTCATTTTCAAAGTGTAAAGGACGCGATCTATTTCAAAAATTAAATTGATTTATATCTTTTTCATGAAAGGGATTATTTGAAATGAATGTAACCTCTGTAGCGATTGGAATCAGGCCTCAGTTTGTTAAGAGATGTTGACAAGTATAGTTGATTCACGTTTTTCTGAAGAAGAGATAACGATCGGTTACGACAGATAGCTGAAGCAGTTACAAGGCTAGTCAAGAGGACAGTCGTGAAAGGCAGAAGTCATGATGAGAGGACAGCTGTAGTAGTAAAAAGAACAGCCTTGAAATGCGTGTTGGGAGGACCGCATGTAGAAAAAACTGCGCGTTTAGAGAGCAGCAGTAATAGTAAAAAAGGAAAGTTTTAAAATAGAGAAAAAAAAACAGCATATAAGGACGACAGCTGTGGGAGTAGGGTGGCCCAAAATTGCATAATGTCTGGCAAACTTTTGTATGAGCCCTACTAAAAAAATCACGTTTGGAGGTTCCGCAAACGCGACCTTTGAAAAAAGTCAATTTTCTAAAGATTTGTTTTTAGATAAATGCTGGGTCCGAAAATTTTCACAAAATTTATATATTCTAAATTTTTTAATTTTTTTAGAGTTGAATACTAAACGTTAAAAATAAAGAATGAACCAAATTCGCATAAAAAAAAATAATAAAAAAAAAATTTCATCAATCCTCAAGAAACAATCACATCACATTCAAATGTTTCCCAGCAAATTTCCAGCTGAAAAATTATTTTGATCAAATTAAGATTCACGATGCTATTACTGTTTATTTTTCTGGATAAAAAGGGCCAAATAAAGCTTCGCTCAGATGTCCCCGGTCTAACTCGACGGAAGATATGAATTTCTGAGGAAATTGCACATTAGACAAGTGATATTTCGTGTCTTTCAACTTTCGACTTCAATTTTTATGGGATTAAAGGTTGAAGTTTTCCTTCTTTACAATATTTTGAAAATATCGCTGTTGACATGAAGTACAATTGTTTGTGATTTGTAGTCTCGAAATTAAGGAAACAGGGTTTTTCAGCACAATCTTTAGATTCTTTGCATAAAATGTTGAGTTAATAGTCGAGATAAGGGATTTATACATAAATCCGATAAAAAGTAGTCCCTCAAAGCCAAAGAAGTGGAAGTGATTTCGACACTTTTCAGACATTGTAAGTTTCCCGACTTTCACACATACATTTATATGTATGTTCTTCAACGAGTTTAATACTTCAACTTTAAGATTTGACGGGATAAAAAATAATTTTTTGGAATTATGAAGTGCCTATAAGTAAAAGTTAATCTATCAACATTGAGTACCAAAAACATATGAAAATTCTAAATGATAATCAGTTAATTAGAGCTAAAAAATTACAAAAAAAATACTAATTTTACATAAATATTTAGCAAAAAAACAAGTCATATTAATGAACAATCCAAGTTCTTTTTCAGTATCATGTAGTCAATTAACGTGCCCAATTTTGTATGGCAATTTATATGGAAGAAGAAATGTTTGCATACGATATTTTCCAGGAAATTCAAATAAGCTTGAAATGAGGTTTGTCGTTAACTATTGATTTTGCCTATGCCTATTAGACCGCTGCAAGCTTTGTATGGAAATTTCATATTTTTAAATTTTTACTCCTGCCATAACTTTTTTTGATTTTTTTGCTGCCAGAAATAGCAATAAAAATGTTGGATGCATTCAGTCCTGAATTAGCACAACGAGTATTATTTTTGTATGGAAATTTGTATGGGAAAACAAAATTTGTCATTTAAAAATCGCCAGAGATGTACTGAATGTTCCAAAAAATTCAACTTTGGATGAAATTTATTTCTTTATTCTTGCAATACAATTCATGTGAACAAAGCATAAACCTAACAAGTACCTTAGAAAAGTTTTTCAATGTTATACAATTTTTTTTCAAAATTATTTTTTTATGTTTTTGCGGTTTTGTCTGCATATTTGAAAGAAAATTTCTTTGCACTGTCAGAGAATTTATTGTTTTATATAACCTTTGCAAAAACGTTTCATGCAATTAATAACAGCTCTAGCAAGCAAAGTTTGCCATTTTTATAAACTTTTCAATGGATTCAGATTTGTTATTTTGAAAGGGTTATAACTTTTTCATAAAATTCTCAGCTGCTCGTCAAAAAAATAAGCTTAAGAATAGTCAAAAACAAAAATCAAAGAATGAATTTTATGGATGATTTAATGTGCAAAAATTCACTCTTCCATACAAAATTGAAACGCGTTGCGCTAACTCAGGAATCAACAAAATCATCTCAAATTTTACACTGATGCTTGGTGACCCAAAAGGCATCGAAAAATCATATGGGAGCAAAAAGTCCTTTTTAATCGGGGGTTTAATGCCTATGCATAATTTTTTCCCAATATGAGATAGAGCGAAGTATTCCATGAAAATAGATATTACTTTATCAAAATAAAAAATCCGAATCGATTTCAAAATATTATTTATTAAATTGCGGGTTTTGCATGCAGGAGCTTTCATGACATGACATTTTGAAAGTATTATAAATCAACAGCTTTCAAGTTAGCAGTCAAAATCACTAAAATTGAAAAATATTTGTTTAGAAGTTTTCGTATGACATCGAATATTATTTTCGGAGTACATGTTAGGTTTGGTTTTTGTTCACATGAAATGTATTGCAAGAACTAAACCCAAAGTTAATTATTTTGAACTTTCAGAAAATCTCTGAAGATTTTTGAATGAAAATTTGGATTTTTCCACACAAATCTCCCTACCAAATCATAACACATTGCTTCAATTCAGGACTCAATGAATCTTTTCATAAAGTTCTACTGCTATTTAGGCATAAAAAACAACCAATCAATGTTATTGGAGATATAAAAATTTATAAATTAACATACAAATCTTGAGGCGGACTTATGTACAACAATGGGACAGGAAGAGATTGAGCGGACTAATTGTTGCACGATCTGACTTTTTTCTCGGGTATGTATGGTTCGTAATTTTTCGGAAATCATGATTTTAAAATTGTTCAACAGACATTTCGTAAAGAAAACCGATACAAAAAATGTTTTGGTCTGACGTAAAACTTTATTTGTCCTAGAAAGAAGCTTAAGATTTTGGTTAACAATTAGAACAAAATAGCGCAAAAAAAAAATCATGAAAAATTAAAAACGTCGTTGATGCATTTTTACAGCAGAAAATATCGCAAAAAGCGTCATTTAATCAGTAAACATCCCGATCAACATGATTCAGTATTATAAATCGAATAAAACGAAAACAGCTGAAATATTGAAAATTTAAGTCATACTGTGCTACAACAGGTCAAGGGACAACGATTGGTAATACACCTTATTTAAAACAGAATAGAAAAAGAATAAAGCTACAAAAATGTTTGCTGAGGTTAAGCATTATCTAGGTGTTGTTTGCAACGTTTCAAAAGGTTTTTCTTAATTTTTTTTAAGTGTTCAATGACATCCTTTGACAATAATTGCCTTTCAAATTTCCTTTTTGTTGAGTGAGTGTTTAAGTAGACATTAAGAGAAAACGGTTTTTAGCTGTTGTTATTTATTGTAGGTCACCGTTGACATTTTCTGACAGTGGAATATTATTTAGATAATTTAGGAATACGTTGTTCAGCTAGAATTGGTCAATAATTTTTTTCTACAGAAAAGTATTTTTCCTATCACGTAAATAAATTGAAGGGTATAACAATTCGTAAATATAACATCTATATACAAATGTTCAAGTGGTGAATATTTTGAAGCACATAATTAAATTAACATAAGTTGTTCATGATGCAAATATTCCACTGCAAAATTTCTCAGTTTCCTAAATTATCAGCACAAGTACTTAAATAAAATTCATGAGTGCTTTCGGGGTAATTGTTACTATACTGTTCATTGACTTTCTGTACACCATAAACGGGGGCATCATGCATTACTTCTTCAATGGCTTCTAAAAACTTAATGTTCACAGATAATCATACTGCTTGTACATCAAAAGTTTTAAAGTTTAAATTAGAGATGTACCGAATATTCGGTCGGCCGAATATTCAGCGCCGAATATCGCCAAAAAACCGTTTAGCCGAATATTCGGCTCCCCGAATAGTTGAGCTAAGTATTCGGCCGAATAGGCCGAATAGGCCGAATATCTACTACAGACTTGTAAATTTTTAAAATAGTTTTGGATAATGTCAAAAATTTCCAAAAGTAATGTTGTAAAAGCTACACAATCATTAAAAACTTATGATTTCTGCAAAACATCCGTCTATCTTTCAATGTAGATCTTACAGGAGACTGCTAAACGGTATCGCTTTGTACTTTGATTATAGTTCATTCCAGATTTTCTCGAAATATTCAGGCATGACCATAAATCCAGTAAACAATCCAGATAATTTAAATCTGGCCGGGATGTCCAGATATTGTTTAATACTTCGCGTGTTTTGCTCAGGTTTATTCAGATTATTAGCTAAATCAAATGAAAATCTCAAATTTCTTTTTAAAAAATTTTAGATTTTGTGTTCAATTTTCCAAAAATTTTAAAATATACATAAAATTTGCCGTTTTTTTTTTTTCAAAAATCGCTCTGAATGCCTGACCGTCTGGATACGTGTGGTTGAAAGTATGGTTTGCTTAAAGTTAAAGATCATCTATTTTTTCAACAACTATTTTAAAGATATCATGCTTAAATTCGACCTTCATCTAATTCAATATTAGAGAAGCAATTTCAAATAGCTTGACAGATGTTTCGAAATGTTTTATTCCAGATTTCACAGGAACGCAATCTCTTTGGTGATAAACGCCCTAGATGCGATTAGCCATCTGATGTCTTTTCAGTTATCGGTGACATTTTAAAAATCAGAAAGACCCTTACTTAATAAAAAAAATATATTGAAATACATCATCCGATAATATCATCTGGTTTAAAATAATCTACTAAAACATGGGGGGAATTAATATGGATGAAATAGAAAGCATTGAAATGATCGCTTAAGGTTTTTTCATTGAAAACTCAATAGAATATTCGACCGAATATTCGGCCGAATATTCGTTTGGCCGAATAGTTGAAAAGCTCAATATTCGGTATTCGGCCGTTCGCCGAATACCACTATTCGGTACATCTCTAGTTTAAATTAACGGGATCAGAAAAATTTTAAGTTGCTTAATTTATTTTAAAATTTACAAAAACATGCGATATTTACCCTACTAAGAAAAAGGAGTAATTTGCACCAAACTTTGTTTTTATTAAAAAAAAACGATTAAAAATTAAAAGTTTTTTATATATTTGTGATAATTGTTTTGATATATATGTAATGGTAAAACGCATAGAGCACCAATTGCAGGGATTTTTAGTTTTGTTTGAATAAAATTTTTACATTTTTTCTGTGAAAATTGTTTTCAACACTAAACAGATTGACACTTTGTATATACCTATTTAGACCGCCGGAGGTCTAACGCTTTTTCCGCTAAAACTCTCTCATCCAATTTTTACAAAATTTAAGTTATCATGATTTTTTAATCATTAAATGATAACTTTATTACATTATATAGAAATTAAAATTGAATAGGTATTCTGACATTCAAATGTTGCATCTAACCCTGCTGTTTTGAGATGCTCCGTTTCACGGTACATCTGTTTCTTGAGCATCATTAAGAAATTTTGAATCTTTGAAATCTGTCTGAATTTTTTTCAAATTTCAAAAATAAAACTTTTGTGACGCCTCTATAGCAGTCATAACTAATCTTATGTCGGTTTTAATAGAATTAATTTCATTGGATTGTTACATTTAATGTATATTGTGAAATGTTCAAGTATATTAAACGTATAGGACCTTTATTGAATGGTTATTTCCTAAACATTCAAACATGCAAGCAAGACCATAAAACGAATCCGAATTTACCTGTCCAGTTCGCCCATAGGTTGTGGCCATTTTCCTCACATCAGAGTATCCTAAAAGCTCGAGACGCTTCGTGTTTCACCAGAACCAAACTGAAGAATGCACTACCAATAAACTTGTTGCTTGTTGCTCTTTATCGGGGCTGGGCTCAATTCAATCAACTTCTAACCTTACACGATAAACCGACAAACCAATTTGTTTTTCCTTCCACTTCACTTGCCCGCCCACTCGTCGCCGTCGTCGTTTCTTCTATCACAACCACAAATTTATTGGAAGATTGCTGGCTAAAAACGGCCAACCCACCCGTAAACCGGATCAATCACTTTAAACCACTTATTTCCATCACCGGCCACGAGCTCGAGCAGCAGCAGCAGTAGCGATGTTGTTGATGATGATGATAGGATCTGCCCCCGAAAATCTGCAACCCGCGTCGAAACGCCATTTTTCTTTTGTTTAACTTGCTTCCTCCGTCCGGCTTCACTAACACAAAGGAGATGAACCAAATTGCGGCAACCGTCGATTCGGTGAAATTTTCAGATTTTATCGAAGAATTCCCAACAACGAAACAACACAAAATCACAGCCACTGCCCGTCGTTTAATTTTATTTTATTTTTTACTGCTTTTGGTAGTAATAATTTTCACTTGTTGGCACCCGCGGGAGGCAAATTTCTGCAACGCCACTTACAACGTTTAGCAGCTCACACATACACGCAAATGCACACACACAAATTTTGGAACACACAACCAAAAACTTTTAGTGGCGGAACTGTTTTCGAGGAGCCCCCCAAACCAATAACGGCAGCAAAATAAGCTCGTAAATTATCGGTGCCGTTCCGTGCGAAACGCGGATCTTCCCCCGGGGGGTGGCGTTATCTTTTAAACCATCCAAGAAAGGGTGGAAAAATCCGCCCGTGGGAAACCGATGAGAAGCTTTGGATTTTTCTTCTCGTTTTATGCGCCTGCAGCCTATAAACCAATTTTGCTGGGGGTGGAATCCTTTAGCCACCGATCGCCTTGTTGACTCTGTGTAGAACTTCGTTTCTGAAAGTGAGTAAGTAAGTATAACGAGTTTTTAATAACGTGCATAGTTTCGTGACTGATGCCAGAATTCCGTGGGATGGTGTTCTTCTGATTTAATGCATCGACGTTGAGGGTTTTACTTTTGCTGTTCTGGAGGTTTTTAACATTTTTGCATCCTTCGACGAAAATATGTACCATACAAACATTTTGAGTTATAAGTAAGATGTGGAAGTCGTAAAGTTCTCATTTCATGGAATATCAAAAATAGTTTAGGTAGTAACTTTCTTTATTCTACGAGTTCGATACTATTAGTACCTGATAGCTACACAGGAATTTTTATTTTAGCAAATAAAAAAGTTTGGGATCATTCTTTTAAAAACATGCAAATTTATCCTATTCATATCTTTCTTATCTAACATCGTATTGCAGATCTAAAGGGTTCCTTTGGAAGCTTGAGAATTGTTGTTTTTTCATAAATTCATTCAAAAATTATATTTTAAAGCGATAACCATAAAAATTCAGAATCATAAGTGTTAACTTACAAAAAAATCGTAAAATTTTGGTGAATTTTCTATGGTTATCACAAAAGTTTGGATTAAAAATATGAAATTAAATTGTGATTGGTCTCTGAAGTAAATGAATCAGTTAAATAAACTTGACAAACTTTTTGTTCATGAGTCCAACATTCTGATTGTTTTGAAAAATCCCAGAAAGGAGGTTTGAACCTTCAATTAGTGTATTTCAATGTTCAACAGCACATAGCGTTATTTCGTCAATAAACGTTTTATATTTAGTGGCCTTATAATTCTGATTGATTGTTAACTGTTGAATAAGTAGAGAGTGTGATCTGGGGAATAAAAGGGAGCTATGGTGGGCTTGCTAGATACATTCAGATGAAAACCAAACAATTCACAAAAAAGTGGGCTACAGCTGGAAAGCAAAACATCTTTACTCACTAGAAAACTCTTTAAAAAAGTTTATAGTCTAACTTATACATTCACCATAAGCCAAAGTAGTTCGTAGAGTGTACACTAAGGTTTTTGTCACGCGGATTGATTTTGATAGGTTTTTCTTACATGACTTCATTTTACATCAGGGCAGAGATCTAATATATAAATGTAACGACTCTTTCTTGCCACTAATGTCAGCAACTTGTTTTAGGGCGCCACTTCCGGAAGGGAAGATTGCTGACACGTGATTATGATCCGGCCACAGACTCCTCTCAAGGCGGGTATTACGTCATTTGGCTTGAAAATATCGGTTTTAGGTTCACGCTGCCCAAACGGTGAAACGGGGAAAAGTAGGATGGGAAAAAAAGTGCACGAGATAAAAAAAAACCCACTCTAGTCACTCTAATTTTCCAGCTATAACAATTTTCAAAAGCTCACTTCAAAGAGGGTTGCCTATCCGTCAGGCGCGTATTACGGAGTAAAACAGTGCTCGGGTTACAGCATCAATCTATGTTTTCTTATCGAATGTGTGTTTAGGAGCTCCTAGCTATTTCCCTAACATTTGTGTGTAGCTTACAGTAGGTTTTGTTTTATTTAATTTCTAACCTGGTTTGTGCTTCCGGATCCGGTGTTCAGTTGACTGCAGTTGGAGTACGTTGGATGGTGACACTATTCGATGCTACGTTGCCGAAACAATCGCCCACGGGATGTTGCCAAGACGGAGTGTTGTATCGGGCAGTATCCAGTCTCGGGGGCCTTCAATCCACAACCGAGCTGAAATTACAAGCTCGGGGGCCTTCAATCCACAACCAAGCTGTCGGCCTCTATCGTAGGGCGTATGTTTCGCACGGGATCTTCAGCCTCGGATTTAAACCCACGTTGACGCGGGTTACCTGTCAACGTTCTATTATTTTATCTTTTCTCATAATTTAGAAACGTACTTTTTGTTTAACCTTTTCTTACGCTGTTAATTTGCACTAGCGTAGTTAGTTATCCTGTAGCACCTGAAGTCCTGTGTCACGATTTTTCTTCGCCTATGGAGTGAGGTTACACTCGGTTCTTAGAACTATAAAGTTATTTCCAAGGTATTACTTCCAACTTACTGGTATCTCCAAATAACCGTCGTTATATTATTGTCTTCTCAAGATAGTCGCCCAATATATTTAGACTCACAAAATAGCAACTTAGATATGATTAACCGGTATACTTTTCTAAGTATGCCTCTAATTATCGAATATTAGCGAATTAGCGATATATCACTTCCGATAACGGTCTGTCGGTTTTGGCGTTCTCTAAAAAAGTGGCCGAGTCATTGATTCTCTAGGTCAGCTTCAGCATGAGTTTTGCAATTCCATAAAGGAATCAGTTGTTTTGTCTCGTTTTCACTCATGGGGATGGGAACCGGGATCAGGGAACCGTTTTCAGTTGCTCCAAACCGGAGCAGAACCGTGAACCTAGCGGTCAAACTTGGAACCATTTCAAGCGTTGCTGCCGTCAGCTTGAATAGTTTCAACGATAGATGTCTCTAATTTTTTTGCACGATAGCGTTGTGCGGCCGCAACGTCTTAATTCATTAAGGTGGTTCGTTACATAAAGATGAGTTGGACTATATATGTTTGTATGCACCTTATACAAATCCACACCGCTTAACCGATCAGCCTGGAATTTGGCACAGTTATGTGTTTGGACCATGGTAAGGTTTTAGTAACAGTTTTGAGCCCCTCCGACCTGAGAAAAGGGACCCTCCCATAGAACTTTCGTTTTTTTTCCACAAACCAAAAGTCATGGCACCCATTTTTCAGAACCATTTTTTCCCTTTGGCGGGTTTGTTTTCACCATCACCAAGGGATGGGCATTAGAAACGCAAACGTCCATCCAAAGTTCACGTGTGCTGGATAGCTAATCAAAGTCTGCTGATGATAGAAAAAATCATCGTGAAATTTTTGGCGGGCTTTTTTCTTTCTACTGTTCGTAGCACGGGTCACAAGCATGTGGTTCATGGATGAAATAAAGAGCCTACATTATGGATGAAAAAATACCACTCGCATGTTTCGAATATATATGACCGTTTTTGATAAATTCCAGCTTCTAAAAACCAACCATTTTCATATTATTGGAAATCCTCATGGAAAAAGAAAAAGTTTTCGAATTTTGAGTATAAGCTGAGGACTGCGAATTCATAGCTTTGATAGCCGTCAAGGAATGTAAATGGGGGGTAAAAAATTGTAAATGCATTATCTGAAAAAAAAAAACAAATCCAACGCATGAAACTTTATGTACAAAAATCTGAGGTTTTAGATTTATACCATTCAATTTCATTGATAAAAATTCATTGAAAAAACCTAAATCGTATGTTACCTAAGAGATGTTAAATTGACAACCTTTCAATTTTTTTTAAATAATGAATGGGATAATTGTGTCCAAGAATAGACAAATTGAAATAGATCTCAGATTTTTCATACCATTATAAAATGAAATCTTATGTTTTCAATTTGTCTTGGTACATCTTCATACCTGAACATGATCACATTTTCAAAGGTAATGGAAAGTATTAGAGAAACATGAAGTGCGGACAAGCGGAAATTGCGAGTTCAAGTTCTTTACGGTGAGCCGTTGCATGTTTTTCGATAAATTTCTACTTTCTTTGATATCTCATGTTTCTTTAATATTTCCCCTTCGAAAGTTATAAAATGAACGATTTTGGTTCCTAGATGATTTGTGTTTGATAACTTCAAAAAACTTTTAGTGGATCTTTCAACATTCAGGAAAAAGTATCATAAAACAGTGTGAAATTAAACTGCTAAAAAAAGGATACATACAATTGGAGACATTCAAAGTGAGTCTTCAATAAGGTTCAGAAGTCTATTTAGAAATTTCTAAGTAAATCAAACGTGATATACTATTGTACGGGGAGATCATCTATCTTGAAATGTAGTATAAACTCCAGTATAGATTTTCATTAGATGGGAAAGGGGAAAGATAAAAAATAACAGTTTTAATATTTGAAGATAAAAAATAAAGCCAAATATATTAAATCTCCAGAAAAAAGGGTGGGTTAACATGTTTTTCGTGATAGGATGAATAAGCATACATAGGAAATTGCCAACTCATGACTATGATTTTTTCAATATTATGAAAACGATTAACGCAGTTAATAATCTCAATCAAAGCATTAAAAAGATTTACTAAATTTACAAAGTTAACTTGACCAAACATGGGTCAATTTTTTATTATAATGAATACCAAGCTTCTTTAATTTCTAGAAGTCAACGTCTCATTTTGATTTATTTTTTAAATGAACCCGAGCAAGGCCGGGTAAAATCAGCTAGTGTTAAATAAACGTTAGAAAGCTTTAATTCATTGTACATAACAAAATTATTTCGAAGTAATCTCAACTGAAATAGGGAAAATGAGACAAATTCGTTAGCAACGTTTTTTAAATACAAAGTGGAAAATACAAGTTAAAATTGAAATGGTTTATCACTAAATCTTGATCATTTAAAAAAAATATGTTTCCCTTTTTAAAAAAAATGAATTTTGTGGAGGTCTTTCAATGGTTTGTAAAAAGTTTGAACCGATTTCTAGGAAACTTGTTTTTTAATGGAATTGATGGTACCTTTTGTCATCACTCCAATTTAAAAGTCTAATGGAGCTAAATCCCAGCGATAACTAATTTTCTAGATACCACTGGAATAGGTTTTCCAAAGCTGTTTCATGAATATCTTATGACTTTGGGAATATGGATTGTTTATTTTCAAAGAAAATTACTAAAATTATCGATAGTTGACATGATTTAACTATAAAGTTTCTGAAATAAGCATCCTAGATAATCCTTCCAAACTTTTTGGATCGAATCACAGAGTAACAAATATTGATTAAGTCGAGGATTAATTTTTTTTTTTCGTTGTTTGATGATCCACGGAAATGGGAAATCTTTAATTATGTTTTTATTATTTTGTTTTTTTGTATAATGCTTTGTTGATTGTTATATAATGATTGTTGAGCAAATGCAACTGAAAACAACTGGTGCAGATTAGACAAAGTTATTGATGTATTTTTTTTAATTGGTAAGGACCAATGTTTCATGACTATTAACAACCTATCGTAGTAAAAAACGTGAAATAATTTAAATTTTAGTAAATTCCAAGAGGGCCGCGAGTTGCTCATCCCTGGTTTACTCGGGTTTCTGCCATATGCACGGTTATTTTCCACGGTTCTCGTGAATCAACAGGTTATTTGTGAGAAAATATAACAAGTCGTACATGTCTAAGGCGGATTTCATACAGCGTAAAAAACAGTGTAGTACAAAATAAACTTTCATCAATGTATACTATGGAAAATCTATATATATAAAAATGAATGTTTGTCTGTCTGTCTGTTCCCTATAGACTCGAAAACTACTGAACCGATCATCGTCAAAACTGGCATCTGAGGGTTTTTGAGGCCGGGGATGGTTTCTGTAATAGTCAAAACTCCATCCGACTTAAGAAAGGAGAGGCTTCCATACAAAATTTGTAATTTTTCGAAACAAATTAAAGTCATGACATCCATTTTCTTGAGATTTTTTTTTCCTTTGGGTGGTTTGTTTTTCGTCTCTATGGTCGAGGCGTCGCAAAAGGAAAGTAACCCAGGCATAGCATACTGATCAGTAGGAATATTTTGGCGCGTATTTCTCAACCAAGCATATTTTCTTTGAGGGGTTTGTTTTTCGTCTCCATGGGCGAGCAAACGTCGTCGCAAGAGGATAGTAACCAAAGCACACTGTTCATTGATTGCTGGAAAATTTAACAATAAGGCGCCTGTTTCTCAAATACGTGGGGGCGATATGCAACCTAGATGTGTTTTTTCTTGCTTATTAGATTTGTACACAGCACGTGGTAATAAATGACGCTTAGATGTGACACGGATTGGTATTTTATCAATCGAATCAAAACCAATTTAAAGATTTGAAAAATACTTCCATATTTAGTTCATGTTAATGTAGGTAGCATTCGAATTTTCATTCAAGGAACATTAGAACATGTTCAAACGTTCAACTTTTTCTGTTGAAAAAAATTAAAAATTATGTTTTCTTCTAGAAATTGTTACTTCGGCCCAAATACACAACTGAAACGAATTTAGAAATGAAGGTGGGAGCTTTTTATTTGAAATAATTCTGAAATAACCATCGTACTTTTTGCTTACATACCAATTCAAGTGCGTACTTAACATGAAAAGTGTTTTTGTGTTACATGGCTGCATATAAGAGACTTTTGATCCGCTTCGTTTTTGAAAAGCGAGACTTTAGAACTGATATTCAACTGGAAGCAAAATTTTTAAGAGAAATTTTTAGGATACTCTTAAAATGTTAAAAACAATATTCCCTTCTGTCAACTTACACGGTGGGGCAAGGGCAAAGGTCGAACTTTTAAGAAATTCATCTTCAAAATGATTCAATATGTTGGAAAGGTCAGAATGGGTATTCCGAATGTTGAAACTGAAGCGGTTATTGAAAATTCTTTAATGTCTTTGTAAATGAAGGTCATTCCCTTTGAACAGCATTCGTTAAAAATGGAGTAACAAACATAAATTTATATTACAAGAATACTGCAGATATATCAGTGAAACTTGATAGAACAAAAAGCAGGAATTCGTATTAAATCCATTTTAAAGCCATTACTCTGACGCATCTGTAAATAAGCTTTGCAATGACACTTGCCTCAATATACGGGACAAATGTAAACTTAGAAATTTGTTTTTGCCAACATTTTTGAATATTTGACTTTCAAAGAGAAAATTAAAAAAAAAAAACGCTGAGAACTTATTTAGTGATGCAACTGATATTTTTTTTAAATATATATATTTTTACCGTAGTAAATTTATTTAAAAAAAAAAGAAATTTGCACTGTATTTAATACATAACTAATTTAATATATTTTTCATTACCATGATAAGTGCTGTTTGGGTATCGAGCCGGTTTAATTTGCCTACCTTCTTCAAGCAGTGGGGGACAAGATTGAAAAAGATGAGAGAGCTCCCATGTAAATTCAAGATAAAGAGCTTTTCAAAGAAGGGACCATATTTAAAAAGGTTTTTTTTGGGTACAGAGTACAAATTTCAGATCTTGAAAAACGAGTTTAGAGTTCAAGTTTCAGTAAATAATATATACCATCTTTGAATTGCAATTCAGAACTGCAGCTGCAGCTCTCATTTCAAAGTTGTTGGTTCTGAAGTATTATGAGGTTTGATTTAAAAAAATGCTCTCTAAAATCTAAATTTGAAAAAAATTTTACAAATTACATTTATTTCCGGGGCGGAAGGTGTAGCAAAGCACAACGGGTCAGCTAGTAAAATATAAAATTATCTACTTATCTTAAAGATTGATCTGCAATATGCCGTTGTACAACTCGCTGGTTCAGTCCTTGTGCTCTTCCAACTGAGCATTTCTCCTCGGCTGGTCCGGAGGGCATAGCGCCAGCACCATCGTTTCGTCGTTTGGAAATAAAATTCACAAAATCACAATTTGTTCATTATCTAACATCATTTCATTTTTCCACAGATAAAGATTTCATTGCACTGAATTGTGTCCGGAAATGATAAATTCTCGATTTTATGCACAATTTCACGATTTTTTGGCTGTTTAAATTATTATGTTGCTAAATTTTCACGGAGCACGAAAAAATTACGTCCGATGTCCAAAATGCATGGCCGAGTTGCATCCAGTCCATCATCATGACCATTTTTAAAGCTTCGACAAAATCATTAGGCTGTAAAATTTTGGTTACCAAAGCTTCTATAAGCCTTCCACGAAACATGTGAGTCATTTTTGATGTTTTTTTTTTTTTGGGTTCCGTGAGTTCTCCGAGTTTTTTTTTTTAATTTTTCCAGCAACCACGATGGTTGATGACAGCATTATTGATGAATGATCGGCCACTTTTTAAATGCCGTCAAGTATTGAGATAAAATGTCGATAAAATAGTATCATTAAGTAAATGCGCCTCGTCAAACCTTTAGAAAAAGGGAATTTTTGATGAAATATTTATTTTGATGGGAAAAAATTTGAAAATTGTAATACTTCGATTTTACAGCCAACATGACGTTAGTCAATTTAGCTTTATCATGGTCATAACATTGCAACCAAGTAGAAAGGGCTAAACAAGAAGATTCCGAATTTTGCTATCTGACGCCATCTTCAAATCTAAGATGAACCTTCCACTTAGATTTAAAACACTACTAACCACTGAAAATCGCATGAAAATCCCACAATATTGATATTGGTTGAAAGAGCTAAACAAGTACAAGACAAATTCCACTCTAAGACGCCGTTTTGAAATCCAAGATGGCGGCTTTCGCTGAACTTTAATATGCTGTAAATGACTAAAAATCGCACGAAACCTCCAAAATATGAGCAATGGGTGAAAGAGCTAAACTAGAAAAAAAATCAAATGTCGCTACCTGACGCTAACTGGGCTTTAAAGATGGCGTCAGCGAGTGAAATTTTGATGTTTTTCTAGTTTATCCAATTTAACTGACAACCATACTTTGGGTATTTCATACGATTTTCAATGATTTAAAGCATTTCTAAAGATCATTTAAAGCCGCTATCTGATAAATAAAATCTGACGAATGATTTGAATTCAGAACGTCAAAATCTACCATAATCAGCTCATAAACAAAAGGCATCCACAATGCTGTTCCCATGCGTTATCAACTATGGGCTGAGCTTTATTTTCCAAAATGAAAAATTGTTGAATAATCATTATTCAATCAAGAATTTACATTTGGACTCCCAATTCACCAATAAGAGAATTTTCAATCAAATACACTCAAAAAACAATCAATGAGACATGACCTGAAATGTATACTTGTTTCTAATGTTAATTAACGACTAGATTGTTTATTCAATTTTTTTTAACTCTGATGAAATTGTTATCTTATATATAAAAATGGAGGCATTTTCTTTGTAACAACATCACGTATGAATGGTCGGTCGGAATGAAGTGAAATTTGGTATCCGAGGGTTTTTTGGGTCAGAGATGGTTTGTATAATAGTTTCGAGAATCTCACTTTTGATGAAAAGGGGGTCCCCATACAAAGTTATCTCTTCTTCACATCTTATATATAAAAATGGAGGCATTTTATTTGTAACAACATCACGTATGAATGGTCGGTCGGAATGAAGTGAAATTTGGTATCCGAGGGTTTTTTGGGTCAGAGATAGTTTGTATAATAGTTTCGAGAATCTCATTTTTGATGAAAGGGGGGTCCCCATACGAAATTATCTCTTCACATCTTATATATAAAAATGGAGGCGTTTTCTTTGTAACAACATCACGTATGAATAATCGGTCGGAATGAAGTGAAATTTGGTATTCGAGGGTTTTTTTGGTCTGAGATGGTTTGTATAATAGTTTCAAGAATCTCACTTTTTATGAAAGGGGGGTCCCCATACAAAGTTGTCTCTTCTTCACATCTTCTTATATATAAAAATGGAGGCGTTTTCTTTGTAACAACATCACGTATGAATGGTCGGTCGGAATGAAGTGAAATTTGGTATTCGAGGGTTTTTTGGGTCATAGATGGTTTGTATAATTGTTTCAAGAATCTCACTTTTTATGAAAGGGGGGTCCCCATACAAAGTTATCTCTTCACATCTTATATATAAAAATGGAGGCGTTTTCTTTGTAACAACATCACGTATGAATAATCGGTCGGAATGAAGTGAAATTTGGTATTCGAGGGTTTTTTTGGTCTGAGATGGTTTGTATAATAGTTTCAAGAATCTCACTTTTTATGAAAGGGGGGTCCCCATACAAAGTTGTCTCTTCTTCACATCTTCTTATATATAAAAATGGAGGCGTTTTCTTTGTAACAACATCACGTATGAATGGTCGGTCGGAATGACGTGAAATTTGGTATCCGAGGGTTTTTTGGGTCAGAGATGGTTTGTATAATAGTTTCAACAATCTCACTTTTTATGGAAGGTGGTCCCAATACAAATTCAACTTTATTTGTTACGATTTCCATAAGAATCGATTCGCGAGCACGATGAAGTTAAGTGAAGTGTAGATGAAATCAAACATTTATTACGATTACATAAAAAGGTAAAACGAAGTTTACCGGGTCAGCTAGTTATGTAATAAAAGTTGGTGTATAATATAAAGAAATTTAGTTAAGATTGCGGCGATAAGGATCTATAATAGTTTGGAAGCAACCTAATTTTTTTTTTAATATTAAAGTTATTTACATTGCATTGATTGAACGTGCTACTACGATTAAAATGATACTGTAATGCTAGAAGCTGTGAGTGTAACCTAGACCTGTACCTATAGAACAAGTTGTAGGCACGACTTGTAGGCACAGAGGAAAGAATTCGGGATGGAGCTCAAACCGTGTGTAAATAAACCTGCCGCAGTTTCAAATCAAAATCGTAGGTGGCCATTTTAAGTCGCTTCCAGTAAATACACATATTTTTTCATTTATTTTTGACACGCTCAAAATAATACTTATTAGGATATATTGACAGTTCTACACGAACACCACTTTAACAGGAGGCCTCAGCCCTAACCTCAAACCGTGGGAGAACAGAATCGATTTTTGAGAAGAGCGCATGATGAACGCCATTTTCCGGTTCTAATATCGACAATTCGCCCTGTGGAAAAACGATGCACAGATGTTCGTGTTTTGATTTTTTAGGATGTTCAGGGGTGCCAAGTGCAAATACTAATGCACTTGGCACCCCTGAACATGATTATTTTTTTATTGCATTGTTTTTGCAAAACCTGTTCATGAGTACTGAGAATTTGCAACTTTCTCGTAGATTTCTATTCGAATGTGAAATTAAACGCATCATTTATCTGAACGAAATAACAACTATCTGTATCGCACACTTAAACGATGTAGCGAATTATGTAGATATGTTTAAAAGTCAAAGTCAACATTTACACAAGCTTTCATTTTCTTACTTTTTTGT
Source organism: Uranotaenia lowii (assembly GCF_029784155.1). Lineage (NCBI taxonomy): Eukaryota > Metazoa > Arthropoda > Insecta > Diptera > Culicidae > Uranotaenia > Uranotaenia lowii. The sequence goes on along the minus strand of NC_073692.1, from coordinate 335,105,693 downwards.
AACAGTAAATGATTTTGCATTCGTTTAGGAGTTAAAAACAACTCTTTTTGATCTACCAAGCAGTACATAAAAATATGATACAGATGTTTTAAATCCACCTTGAAAATAGATAAGCAAAAGATGGTTTATCTTCATCTATTTAGGGACGCCTTGGAATGAATTCAAACGTTAAGCGTTTGATAGTTAAAACATTTAATTAATTCAGAAATATTATAATTAGTTTGAAACAAGCAAATACTGATTTAAGTAACGCACCTAGCATCACTGGTGAGGCCGCCTGCAAATCAAAATTTGTGGTTAATCTCACTTTATTCGCTATCTATATGAAAATAATTGCATCAAATTCTTACATGGCATTTTTTGGGAAATTTTGGCTTGTGATATACAATCAATCGCAAAATTGATCGTTCACCCATTACTCATCCTTGCATTTAGAATTTTTCGGGGTATAACAGTAAATAAGTAAAAACAACTTCAATTCATTAAAAAAATACCTCTTTTGAACTCTTTAACTGTGAAAAGAAAAATACAAATTACACTAGTTTACAAAATTTTAAAAAAATCGTGAACTTCATTAACTGACCAACATTTTTAATGTAAAATCGGGCGCTGAATTCGAAAATGAAATTCAAAAAAATCTCAGTAGAACCGTTTTTGAGTTATGCTCCAAATATGAAATTTCAAAAAAATTAAAAAAGTTCTTGTACTAAGATTAAAATATCTCGGACGGCATAACAGTAAATTGAAATCCCTCTTTTGCATATTGAAGGTGTAGAAATTTTCTATCGATCATCTGAACACTGTTTTTGCGTTTGACCAACAATATTGTTGATATTAGTGACTCTATGAGAACAAAAATTATAAAAGACGCATTTTTTTAGAGAAAATTTTGTTTCAACGAAAGTTTTAGACTCGATGGTAGCATTTAAAAATCTGATTTTCTTTTGCGCTTAAATGTCAACTCAAAACAAAGATTTCAAGCGGTTGTTTATCCAAATCGGTTGAAAATGGAAGAAGTTATGGCTAGTTTACCATAATAGTATTTTTTTGTAGTTTTTCATAATTTAACGCACCGCAGTACACTTATCATAGTATAGGAAGATTGAAACATGATAAATCTCACTCGCTCCAAGTCAAAATTATTTATTAGCTTACCAGAAGGTCACATGCCAAGTTTCAGGAAGATCTGACCATAGGGAGGGGTTGCTTGAGTCTCAAACGTGAATAAAATTTTAAGGTTTTCCACCCGGGAGAAACATAAAATACTTGTTTTTCATCAATAACTTTTTTCATCACTAGCCGATTGTTTTTTATGGTTGGTTTTCTTAAAGCCTAAGTTGAGACAAATATTTCACCCGAAGACTGCATCACGATTGGACTTTAAGTAAAAAAGTTATTGCAGTTCAAAGGCCGCAAATTTTGTCCAACACGCAATGAGTACTTTTTACGCATTGCGTTTTATACGAGAATTTTCGACCAAAATACAATCTTTGAACCGCAATAACTTTTCTGTTTCAAATCCAATCGAGTTGCAGTCTTCGGGTGAAATATTTGTCTCAACTTAGGCTTTAAGAAAATCAACCATAAAAAACAATCAGCTAGTGATGAAAGAAGTTATTGATGAAAAACCAGTATTTTTCGTTCCTTCCGGGCAAAATACCTCAAAATTTTATTCACGTTTGAGACTCAAGCAACCCCTCCCTATGGTCAGATCTTCCTGAAACTTGGCATGTGACCTTCTGGTAAGCTAATAAATAATTTTGACTTGGAGCGAGTGAGATTTATCATGTTTCACTCTTCCTATACTATGATAAGTGTACTGCGGTGCGTTAAATTATGAAAAACTACAAAAAATGCTATTATGGTAAACTAGCCATAACTTCTACGACTTTCAACCGATTTTGATAAATAACCACTTGAAATCTTTGTTTTGAGTTGACATTTAAACGAAAAAGAAAATCAGATTTTTTAAATGCTACCATCGAGTCGAAAACTTTCGTTGAAACAAAATTTTCTCTGAAAAAATGCGTTTTTTATAATTTTTTTTCTCATAGAGTCACTAATATCAACAATAATGTTGGTCAAACGCATAAACCGTGTTCAGATGATCGATAGAAAATTTCTACACCTTCAATATGCAAAAGAGGAATTTCAATTTACTGTTATGCCGTCCGAGATTCATTAATCTAAGTACAAGAACTTTTTTAATTTTATCGAAATTTTATATTTGGAGCATAACTCAAAAACGGTTCTACTGAGATTTTTTTGAATGTCATTTTCGGATTCAGCGTCCGATTTTACATTAGAAATGACCTTCAGTTTACTGAGTTCAAAAATGCTGTAAACTAGTGTTATTTACATTTTCACTTTATATTTGAAACAACAACAAAAAAAACACCATTTCAGATGTGGCAAAATAGATCGTACAGTACTACTTTTTGTTAAAATTTCAATAAAAATCAATTCATAGAAAGTAATGTTACCAGTTGGGTCAGTTACCCTATGCCACTCACGAACAGTACCCATAAGCAAACGCCTAGATGATGCCTGGTTTATGTAGCATCTGTTTTTATGTATCATGTCCCGTGTAAATGAATAGTCTATAATCAATATTTTCAAAATTCCTAAATAAAAACTATTAGAAATAAAAACTTGTAAAAAATTGTAAAAGAATTAGATAGGGAACTCCTAACGGTTACATCAAATTTAAAAACACATTCCACAAAACACTTACCACAAAATATACACAAAACTGGAATAAAGGGATAATGACTAGAGAGAGACAGCACGCTAAAGGGAGAATAATAAAGATAAGGGACAATCACTATTGAAAAAGTGTAAAAGGGAATAAGGCAATATCCGCTACCGGGAACATGAGGTTCTTTCCCAGCTCAGCTTCCGAAACAGCAACATCATCGGATAAAGGGAAAAGTTCCGTGCCCGTGAAATCAAGCGAAATCAGGTAAATAGTTTTCACTCCCGGTAGCTCGCCAATTCGCTAGTTCCCGGAATTCCACAGGACCCATTAATATTAGCCTGGATTCGCGAGCTTTATCGCAAGGCCGTACCATCGTCACCTGTCGCCCAATATACCCGACCGCCATCGTCAACCAGCATTAAAATCCGGAAGTTGCCATCGATACACTAAGTGCGCTTACCGGAGGTTGAACGGCGAGTGTAAGGGTTAGCGACTCTAGCCAGCGATTAGCGACATCCGCTCGACGCACAACAACCACCGTTTGACCATAGTCTGGACCTTCAATGGTTCCCCGAAAACCCTGAGCCGTGAAGACGGCACCGCCATTGTTCTGTTCCCCACGTGTTGTCCCAAAACCCCGAGGTATCCCGCAGCAGCAGAGTTCCAGTTGGCCGGCCACCCCACACACTACACTACACACAGCTTCCAAACTTGTAAGTAGGACAATAAATGATTTAATAGCAAAGACCGGTGTTTTGGATTCTCGACCAGCGTCACAACCTTGTCATAGCCGACCCGAGGTTCTCCGTAACCTCTGCTCCGCTGAGCCAACCAAAAGAGGCCGCATGAGGCACATCCTCACCAGAATCCCTGAGGCTTGACCAGGGATTCGAGGGCTATTGTAGCAGGCCCTTCTGGTCAGCTAATAATAGTAACAAATATCATAAAACAACTAAATTAGTATTTGGCATGACCGTTTTTGGCATCTAGCACTGCCTGAAAGCGTCGTGGCATCGATTCAACGAAGTTTTTGATCACACTAGATGGAATGACCTCCCAGATCTCCTTAATCGCCGTTTCGAGTTCTGCCTTGTACCTACAATTTTTATTTTTCAGGCGATTCTTGTCCTCCCACCAGAACTGTTCTATCGGGTTCAGATCGAGAGACTGCGAAGGCGTTTTGAATTGTTCAGGGGTATTATACAGCAACCAGGCCCATGCGACAATAGCGGTATGTTTGAGGTCATTATCTTGATGGAAGTAGTATTCACAAGGTAGACCCAATTTATTCACGGAAGTCGGCAGGTTACTTTTGAGGATGTTCAAATAACCCATCTTGTCCATCATTGAGCCAATAAATTCCATGGTTCCAGGTCCAGAGGCCGACATTGAGCCGACATCTGGTTGCGCCGCCACCGAATTTTACAGTTGGGACCAAATTCTTGGGCTGGAGCTCCATTCCAGGTTTTCTCCGTACCATTTTCCGTCCACGCGATCCGAGAAGGTTCATTTTTGTTTCGTTGGTAAATAGAACTTTGCTCCAGAACTCTTTAGGCTTATTAACATAAGCCTATAAGCCTTAGCGAACTCCAGTCGTTTTTTTTTTTTCATTTTTACCATTGAGATAAAGGGCTTCTTACGGGCTACACGATCTCACAAACCGATCCTGCTCGCTACCCTCCGGACAGTATCTGCGCCGACAGCTCTTCCGATGGTCTCAGCGACTTCAGTAGCCAATTTCGGATTGTTTGTTTAGGTTTTCTTTTCAGAGTTCGCACAATTACCAATTCATCTAACGAAGTCAAAATACGTTTTCGTCCTCTTCCAGCGATATTTTTCACGGTTTCTTCGTATTTCCACTTTTTGATAATATACTGCACTGTAGAGTGGGTTCGCTCGACAGATTCTGCTATTTCCCGCAATGACTTTCCGCGACAACACATACTTTTATCAACGATCGTGTCGCAACGTCCGATTCCTTGCGCTTGTTTACCATTTTGATCACAACTCTTCGAAATTCAGCAAAAAAACAAAAATAAACACTACCCAAGTAGCTGCTGGGTGTTGACATGAAACACTGACAAAAAAAAAACTATCGCTTATCCGCATTGGTCTTGTTTACACATCAACTTTTCAGGTTAAATAAGAGGTGTACGATCAATACCTCTCATTTGGGATTTTTATCAACTTCTTGAATTAAAAACAAAGGCACAAAATATTTTTCAAAATCGTCGCGATCAGGTTTAAATAGCTAAATGTGTAAACAACTAATGTGCATCAAAATCATGAATGTTGAACCATTTTCTCACACCAAATGTGTAAAGAGTTGGTAAATCATGTGTGTACGATTAATTTTGCGATTGACTGTAGCTCAGTTGGCAAGTCTGTTGTCTCCTGAGCCGATATCCGCGAGTTCGAGCCCAAGAGCAAAACATCGAACACAGTTGTACCGGATAAGTTTTTCAATAACGATCCGCCAACTGCAACGTTGATAAAGTTGCGAATGCCATAAAGGTGGTAAAACGACTATAACAAAAAAAAAAATGTTTTGGAAAAATTGTGTTTTAGTTTTTGGAATGCATTTTTCTCAGTGTTGTATTTGAAAAAAAAAAATATTATTTTTCCTGGAAATCCAATAATTTTTCCTCTCTCATAAACAACAATTTTGTAGGAATTGAAATTTTTGAGCTGAAATTGTTTATAAGATTTTTGCTTGAATAGTTTGGTCCTTTTCAAATGTTAGTTTAGTTATTATTCGGGAAAACAGAGTATGCCAAGTTGCTTTATTAGGTAAGATCTTTATGTCCACAAAATTTCATTGAATTCTGAGAGAGTCAAGCCAACTTCGTGCCGATTTGGCGTGAAATCCGTCTATGGTCTTATTAGTCTTGTATACACCATGAAAATTTATGCTTATTTTGCGAAAAAAAAAGTTTCTGAAAGATTTTCTGTGTTTAAAAAATGAACTCAAATTGAGGCTAACGATTGATTTTCTAAGGCAGTGAACTGTGTTAAAGTTTGCCAAGAAGAAAAACGGGAAATTTTGATGAAAAGCTAGACGGTGAGACATTACACTGAGTCGATTTTGGATCATCTATGAACTTCCCAGACCCTGGGGTCTTAAAAGCTTCGCTTTTGTTTTAAACTCATCTATGATTTTTTCAGAGTTTTAAGTATCGTTTACATGAGTCAATTTGATGTTTAAGGTTTGTATGGGAAAATTGAATATTTTGTACTGAAAAATCAACATCATTTTTTTTTTCTTCTGTGGAATTGAAACTGCTTTTGTGCCAATCCTCCAAAGAAAATTTTCAGTTGAACAACTTTGTCGAAGGCCTTATTTTCGTATCTAATTAGAAATAAAAGTTATATGATATTGAATTCGGGCTTGTCTATTGACATTGAAAAATAATAATTAAATAATAACAATGAATATCACTGCTGGGTGCCTGGGAAGGTATTGCATGACTACTTTCCATGCAATACTTCGCGAGGCACCAACAAGGATGTCAGTTGAATTTAATGTTTATCAATGCCAAAAGACATACCGCTTTTAAACAGCTTATAAACTAAAAATGACCTCAAATCGACTCAATCTGGTGGGGCGTTCAACAAATTCGGGATGGATTACAACTCTAAGCTAGAGGTTAAAATCGGTAATAATTTCGACTGAAATCTTTGGCATGATATGTTCTGTCAGACTAGGCGACAGTGTAAAACTGCCGAAACAAAGCCGGCCAGCTGTTCCAAAAAGTCATAAACGTTATTTGAAGCTTTCTCATTACTTTTTGGTAGCCAAAGTCGTTCAGTAAATCATACAATTAAAACTGTAGTATGACTCTTAAAAATGCGAAATTTTCTAGAGTATTCTGTTATGAGAAGCATGAAATATTGAGATTTTTAGAACCGAATATTTCTGTTAACCATACCGGATAGCGAAAGACATGACGCGTAAACCTTTTGATTCTGAACAACGTATATCGTTGTTTAGTGCACTCGCCTAAATAATCAAGCTAGGACATTTGGTTGTTGAAATGTTTTGGTTTATAAGATTCGTCACAAGAGATCATTGTTAAAAAACAAATACTCGAGTGACGAGTGAATTTCATATCGTTTTGCTGGCTTAAATAGCTTCTCTAGACTCGAAATATTCTTTCAGAAAAATTGATATTGGTCTTCAGAGCTCATCGATACTTCAATTTATTTTCTTTAGCATTTTCTAGAGTTACGGCGAAGAAGCGAAATTTTGTGAGTCACGTCACCACTCGAGTCGCAGAATTAGCCCCAATATTTCAAATAAAAAAAAAAACGGTTCTCTTAAAACTCGATCATGTCTTGTTATGGCGTTTGCTCGATGAGCTAAAAGTAATTTCGGAACAAAATTATCATGATTCAAAAGAGGTCATCCGAAAATTTTGAAAATATTTTTCAATCATTCCTGGTCCTTATGAACATCTTGGCCAAATTTCAACTCTCTCGGTCGGCTGAGCCTTTATAGGACAAACAAACCAACCATCAAACAAACACACAGGAATTGCTAATTGTTTATATAGATTTATCAAACTTCTGAAAATTTAGCAATTTGGTTCGGTTATTTTCATCAATGTATGCTCTTTTTTCTTGGTAGGAAACTCTTTTGATCAGAATGACGCCAATTAGAGAGCAGCATTCTAAGCTATTTTAACAGTATCCCTAAAAGAATAACCATGATTCGAGTCAAGTTTAGTGCATTATGTTTGATTATTTTTTTCCAGTTGTCTTGAATTAACTTCTTCAATATTTTTGAATAAAACAACGGACTGTAAATTAAATTTTTTGCCATCTAAATTATTAAATTTATTTATTCCGCCAAACAGTGCAGGCTACATATATATAATAACTTAAACCTAGAGATTACAATTTTCAAATAAGCTTAATAATAATGATTCATATATATACTTAATGAATTATTTGCCAGTTTTTTGGATAGATTCAAATCAAAATTCGAAGACACACTAAGGGGACAGTGGGTTATTATAGCCCACTTTTTTTCTTTGTTTTCTAACTTCTTTATAATAAACTGACTGTTTTTAAAAAAAGTATATTATTCAAATTTGTGGGGAAACGTGGGCCACCAAATCCAAATTGACTAGATAACGTGCAAAGTTTACGAGTTGACCAAAAACTGAAATTTCATAATTAATTTAGCTATTTTAAAGCAATTTCAGATGAAAAAACAAAAAAATAGAGTTGTGAACGATCGAACAGTTCCTAAAACCTGGCTCGCGAGCGTTTCAGCCAAATTCCTTATATAGTATTAATGTTCGTCTCTATTGCATTAGAAAACTTAACAGATAGTAATATCGTATTTTAAGTTCCAAATGTGTATGATAACACTAAAATGTAGGTGGCCCAAGATACCCCACAAGCAATGATTTGCAAATTGGTTGCGTTTGTGTGACTTATTGATGTTCCATCGAAAATTCCTTTTCCAAGTGAAATAACATGATAAAACTAAGATCATAAGCATATGAGCATATTTTGGTTATAAACTTTAGGTCTACCACGGATACAATTGTGCGGGTGCTTGTTAAATTATGTTAGTACTTTTTTCTAGGCTAGTTAAATAAAAGAAGCATATGATACGTACATAAGTCAACAACATAAAGAAAAACATGCTCACGCAAAGCGACGACGATGACAGTTGGATTGAGATTTTTATCCCAACAGACAACTCAGATATTCAGAGTAGCCCACGTTTCCCCTCTCACTCCTATTAATAGTCATATTGATGTATAGGTATCAATTTCTCAAAATGTAAAAAGTCAGAAATTATGCTTCCATCCAAAGTGGATAAATCAATCTTGGAGGATGACAAGAGAAGAAAATGTGATGAACTTCTCAGAAAACTGCTGATTCATGACCGAAACCTGGGCGTCTCTACCGAAACCCAAAGCCCACTCAACTCATTACCAATTCCGGTGCAACGAAAGGACGCACGTGATTCGAATGATTGATTTCACGGCATCATCACGGTCTTATGGCGGCTGATTATCGATCCCGGCTTCAAGTGCCAGCTGCTTCAACGATTTTCTGATATTTTATTCAAATAACACTACCCGTAATGCCAACAGCAACGAATTCCGAAACGAAACTGGAAAAATGGAAAAATGAACGAAATGCTCCTTGAACGTGTTTTTCTAGGTTCAAAATTTCATGCATTCCGTTTGCCCCATTCCATTAAATCAATCACGCACACACGGTTCAAGTTCTAGGTTACGGCAGTGAACTTCTCAAGCCGGTCCAAGCCAAGACCGACAAAAACACGATAAAAATGGATCAGCGAAATTAACACCCATCCATTTGGGCATAGATCATACTTGGATGTTTTTTCCCCCAATCGGAGCAAACTTCACGTGCAACCAACAACAAGGGAAAAAGGAGTGAATAACCGGGAAAATGGAAAAATCGGAACATAAAATAGCGGATTTATTTCGTCCGGAAAGGTCATTCCTATGCGAATGTTGCGGACTGCATCCATTTGGGGACCGAGAGGAACGAAATGTAGGAATGAGGGGGAGAAAAAGTACATAAACGTTTCACAATTGCCCATGACAGATAGCCTTCATGGGTGGAATTGGAAACATCAATCAACGTTTTCCTTCCATCCGGTTTGAGAAATGGTGAAACGCATAGCTCCCACCAGCACGTGACGTAAGTCGAAGGAGGAGTCCTGGGTGGGAAGTGGCTGCTGAGTCCAAGTCCGGAAATTTCGCGATTTCCGCTAAAGCGTTGATAGAGCATATCAGTCGTTTTTATTCATATGTCGCTACTGTTTGGATTCTATTACTTGCTGCTAGGGGTTCATCTCTTAAAAATAGTGCTTTTCAGAATGATTTATTGTAAAGTTTTATAATATTTAAATTCATATGACGGCAACAGTTTTGTTCCTAAACTGCTCAGTTAAGGTACCAAAATCATCATTCAGTATGAGCTTAAGTTTTCAAAAAGGAAAAGGATAGATTCGAAACGTACAATTTACCAATACTAACTTAAACATCATTACTACAAAATATTTGTGTGTGTTCAGTGATTGTTGCCAGAAATAATGTTTTGCTCCCATATGTTTTTTCGATGCCTTTTTAGTCACCAAGCATCAGTATAAAATTTGTGACGATTTGGTTGATTTCTGACTTAGCGCAACGTGTTTCTATTTTGTATGGAAATAGAAATTTTTACGTATTAAATCATCCATAAAACTTCAATTAGCTGAAAATGAATTTTTAATTTAGTTACTGGATTTTCTTATTTTTATGCTTCAATTTTTACTTTTTAATGAGAAAAGTAATAACCATTTTAGAATAAAAAAAATCTGAATCCATTGAAAAGTATTTAAAAAATGGCTGGCTTTGCTTACTACAGCTTATAACCATTCAATGAAATGTTTTTCTATGGTTATATAAAACAACCAATCGCTTGGCTATAAAAAACAATATTTTACGATTTTTTTTATTTTCATCCTACGCAGGCCCGTGCGAAGGATCCGCTCATGGGGGGGGGTTTTCAAAATTAAAAATTCAAAATACAGATTTTCAAAGTTTTGGATCAGTGCTGTGTCCGGCAAATCATCAATAAATAATTGAAAATGATGTTCCTTATTCTAAACTAGACATTTGCTTGAAAATATATACGAAGCAATCAAGTTGACAAATCTAACATCAATATTTCAAAAAACACAGAAAACGAATGCGTTTTAAAATTTTGAATTAAAACAGAGTTTAAAGCTTCGGGCATAAGAATAATAGAAATAAAATTCATCAATTTAACCCAGATTTAAAAAGAAACTAAATCTGAATTCTAAAACAAATTTCAGAAAAGATAAGAATTTAATCATGATATAAAATTGTTCGGCAAAACTATAATATCATTTATTTGTTAATCGAGTTAACATTCCTTTCCTTCAATTTCAATTGATGGTTTGATTGAAAATTTTCGCTGTAATATTTTAAATTCAAAGAAATAAGAAAATAAGATTATTACGCTTATTATGTTTTCAGAAAACAAAAATTCAGACTTGAAAAAACATTGAGAAAATTATTTTAATTATATTGAAAGAAATCAAAAATGTTTGACTATAAAAATTGGAAAACTCATGTAAAAATTTAAAATAAAAAGAACTATAAAATTTGACAATTTATAAAAACATATAAAACATAATAAGACGTTAAAAAAAACGTTCCTAGTATCGATGATATGGCGTTTATAAATTTAAACATGAATCAGTTTTAAGTGAAATCAATCATTAATAACTCATGTTTCAATAATATTCCTTATTGGCTGCTTCAGGAATAATAATGTTGATGATGATGGTAATGCATGATCTAAAAAAGTTAAATTCTACAGTTTTCATAAACTTGGAATATATCATTACAAGCATATCCGACTGTAGTAAAGAAATTTAAAATAAAAAAAAGATATTATTGAATTTTACCAATTTTTTGAAATCTGCATTTGTTTTTCGCCCACAGATATCTTAAATTAAATTTGATTTAAATGGAGTGACGTGAACAAGTAGAAGACTGCTATAGCTTTTTTTCGCAGAAACCAAAATAACTTGCGATCTAGGGGAAAATTAGACAATTTTTTTTAAGCCTTTTTTTTATGTTCTACAGATTTGTCAAAAAAGTAAAAAAAGAAATTCTTAAATGATTTTCACCTATTGTGATAAAAGTGATTCAAAAAGCAGAGCTGTTAGACACTGTTGCGACTAGGAAAAATTTTAAATTTGAGGCCTTAAGTAATTTGTCAAAAACTTTTTTGATATAGAGTTTAGGATTCAAAAGAGAGAAACAAAAAAAAACAATTGAGGCTGAAATTGGTTTCTTGAGGAATATTTCATATCAGCATAAAATTAAGAATGACATTTACCTTTTTTACAATCAAAGTGGTTAGTTATAAAGTCATCGAAACTAGGATTTTGACTATCGTGTAAAAATAGTATTCTATGAATGAATTTTGAAGTTCAAATAGTTGGTTTCAAATGTTATACTTGTTTAGTTACACTTCTTAGTAAAAACCCATCTTAAACACGAGTTAGGGTTTTTGTGAGTAAAGATTTGAGTTTCAATACAAAAGGAATTGAAAATCGAAATCTACAATTGATTAGTTTAAATTTGTGAACGTCATATAGAGACGTAAAACGAAAAGTCTTAGGCCTTGAGAATGATTTAAGACGAAATTCCGCTGGAGGCGAGCCGAATTTCTAACATGTTTGTCAACACTAATTTTTAAACACCTTTTGGGAACAAGTAGTTTCCGGTAAATTTATTTCTTGTACTGTAAATTTTACTTGGAAAAAATCTCCATGGGGGGGGTTAAACCCCTAAACCCCCCCCCCCGTTCGCACGGCCTTGATCCTACGGTTCAATAGCTTTGAAATAGCAGTCAAAACCGTTAAAATAAAAAAAAAAATAGATTTATGAAGTTTTGTTTTTGTATAACATTGAATATCTTTTCTAGGATACAAGTAAGGTTTTTGGTTTGTTCACATGAAGTGGATTGCAAAAATTAAATTAATTCAATGTTAAAGATAAAAACATTCATAAACTTTGTATTTTACACCATTTTAAAAAAAAGAGCTAATAAGCTTAAGGGTGGAGTAGGGACAAACGAGTAAAAAAGAACACCATTTTCACGTTTTTTTTTTTAAAGAGCTATCCTTCAAACAAATGTAATAAATTGTTTTGC